>NW_017299804.1:226163-233175 GCF_001594075.2 Trachymyrmex cornetzi
GTTGCGATCTGTCGACGATGCCCCTCCTCGACCTTCTCTTCGGGGTTAATTGTCCACTTTGTCGTTGGAGTGTTCTTCTATCGGTTCGGTATCCGCTTGGGAGTCTCGAGGGTGGGAAACTGTCGCGTACTCAAATAAAAAAACAAGAAGACTAACAAGAAAAAAAAAGAGTCGAGCTACATTCGGTACAACATGGACTACTTTGTCTGCCATGCTAACGGCATGCAAAATTAACGCGATAAAGTACCGTTCAGTTGGGCGCTGTTGTAAGTGTGTGGTAGTAAAGTCTTAGGATCTCTACCTGGTCACGACGCCGTCTTATAACAAAGAGCGTGGCTACCGCCGCATTGTTGCAGGTTGAGAAAATTGGTCGGTCGGGTGCCTCGGTATTGTGTAAACTCCGGGCAACTATTTTCAAAACTTGCATCAAATTACCCAGACGCATTTAACGAGCCGTTAAATTAAATAACGAGGCGTACATCTTTAAGCAAACCGCAAAATTTTTCGCTCAAATTCGCACGGCTACACATTCTATTTTATTCTAAGCCCAATCACTACGATTATGTAAAGTCCTAGATGTGAAATCCTAGACAGACGTACTGCAATTGAAGAAGAGCAGGAAAGAGTTTTATAGCAACTTTATATAGATATTAAGTTAAGTAATATTTGATGTATAGTTATATCGAATACTCATTTTGAGCAATATAAATTAAATTTAATCTCGGCCCAATCTGCTCATCTTTTTATAATTCTTAAAAATTATGAAAAGTTAGTTTAGAATCGAGATTACAGTTAAACTATCATTGGTGGAAACGGACATAAGAAGAGTAAATTAATACTATTAATTATTATTTAGATAATAAATAATAATGTTAAATATATATAGGAGTATAAATATTCGTTTTTTATCCTGTGAGCTACAGCATGATATTGATTTCTCATTCAGCGTTACTAAAATATCTACTAATCGGTGGATAATCGGTTTCTATTTGCCTTATCTCGCGATCGCGCGTAATCCAGTCGAAAGTTATTACGTTAGTCGCACGCGCCAGCCAGCTGTTTGTTTCGTTGCGAGCGGAGCGTGACAAAGGAACGAGCCTACGAAAAGGATTCCGGCTTTAATCTTGCGGTCATCGTTTTCACACGGCGTTCCATTAACGATACGCTCGCAATTTGTCGCGTCGATACACGGTTGTCGATTTTACGACCGCGTTCTCGGGATCGGAACGACGTTCCCGTTACCGATCTTATTATTCTGCGTTAACGAGAGAAAAACAGACTGGCTGCTTATCGGTTGTCGCATGTACATAGATTTATACCCCGGCTACTGTGGTTGCAAGCCGGTTTAGGACGCGACAGAAAAATCATGCCGATCCGGTTGATTCTCGCATTGCAATTAATGTAGCTTTACGGTAGAGTTCTCTTGTCTGTCCAGGAGAAGGGAAGGAAGTTATCACGCTATCTCAAGGTCATCGGCGTCGCACGGACACTCTTAAGGGATGAATACGTTAGTTAGTCGTGACCGTAGGTTGTTGTGCTAGCTTGTACAAGCGGTACGTCGGGGGATATACGGTCCACCGTGTTACCGGACAATTTAATTTCGAGCGCCGCGAGTTTAATGGTACCGCGAGGACACTCCGTTATCGGTTTTGCAATTAATACAGGATAATAGAATTAAAGGCACTCCGGGATCTGATTACGAGCGTCCTATCGGAGGAACTTCCGCCCCGGCGAACCTTGCGGGTGGATCTTCGCTCCAGCTTAACTTCATTAGGATAGAGTTAAGCTCGTTGTATAATTGGTTTTCTTATTTCTGGCCCGAGAAAAAGAAACACCGATGTAACACAATGTATTTCAATTATTTCAAGGCGCCAAGTTACGTAAATTGTTTTATTTATCAGATCCGCCCAAAGGTATTATACACTTTGATTTCGTAAAAAGTAACTAATTTTAAAATTCTATTTACACTATTTAAGTGTGTCTCTAAACAAAAATCCAAGTTTCTAACAATTTATAGATTTTCTTAAATTTTCTTAAATTTTTAGGTTTTTGGCAAGTATACCAGAATTTTTTTGAATTTTTATATAATTTGGAACAATAAAAAAATTTGCTTTGTTTCTGGAAAAAACTTTTATTATTGACAGAAGAGTTAAAACTCCATACTGTTGGCGCAGAGTTAAAAGTACTGTTCAGTGCTTTTAGTACTTAAAATAAATATACATAATAAAGAAAGGCTCAAATAATTCAAATAAAATAAAATATAATCAGAAGAGCTACGAGCCTAAATAAAAATTTCAATTAAAATAATATATATGAAATTGTTAATTGTTATTGTATAAAAAGATAGTGTTTCTGTGGCTAAACTAAGCTATATCCATATGATATTGCATCGTAAGACAGTGATTTGTATTTCACGGTCATGCATGCGCGACCAACTGAAATTCTGTCTGAAAGTTGCTTGTCGCAAACGTCGAAGACTCTGCCCGATAATACTTCAATTTCAATTAGTCGCGCGTTTTGTCGTGCGATTGCAGATTCATCTTTGATCCAGCTCACTTCGTCTCGCTGCGAACAATGTGCGTAAAGCAAATTGATACGTTGGCATTAATATCGTTCTGTCAATCGAGATTTTCGGTCCGATTAGTTTCGGACGTTCGGTCACAGTACGGCACTCGACGAGCGTATCTCTCTGTGACCGGCTCTTAAGAGCACTATACCCGTTAGGCGTTTCGCGCGCGAAACGAAAAGCCGCCGTGGAAGCGATAAGGCGACCAGGCGGCCTCGCTCTCACGAGAGATCCGCTCGTGCGAGCCTTTTTCACGCTTCGTCGCTCTGGTCGTACAGCACTCGCGTTGAGATAAAGAGTTAAGCTCGGTTTCGTGTACTTTGCACTGCGCGCTCGTCTATTTACGTGATATCATTAATGTAACGCCGCGTTAATACCCTTCTAGATGATAAAAGATCAGTAATTATTGAAAATATGACATCGTTTCAATATACCATTTATTCCTTCACACGAATTAACTCACTTATCTACATTGTACTTTACAGTAATTTAATACTGGAGAGCAGTAATTAATTATGATTTTGAGTTAAGTATTAACCCCCGTTGGCAATATGGGATCTTTAAAGGCATCATTGATATTTTGTAAATTCTGATAGATAAATTTAAATCTACAAAAAATAAATGAAATAAATTCGACTTTAATGTAAAAATTCGTTGTTAAAACTTTGGCAAGTATATCAGATTTTTTTCAAATTTTTATATAATTTGGAACAATAAAAAAATTTACTTCGTTTCCGGAAAAAACTTTTATTATTGGCAGAAGAGTTAAAACTTCATACCGTTGGCGCAGAGTTAAAAGTACTGTTCAGTGCTTTTAGTACTTAAAATAAATATACATAATAAAGAAAGGCTCAAATAATTCAAATAAAATACAAAAAATCTAATCAGAAGAGCTACGAGCCAAAAATAAATAATTAATCACTACTTTTCAATATTAAATTGAATTTCTATAAGACATTAAATCATGAAGAATCTTATAAATGCGAATATTTTGGCGCGATCTTATGAATTAATGATAAGGCAAAGAGTTATTTTTTTGCGTTTGACATTTCTGATTCCTGCCTACATCGCGATACCTCAGGCGTAAACGTGCAAACATGTGCTATGCTTTTACAGAACACGGTCGCGAAGTCGTTAGTTTTCGCAACGTTAGCTGTTCTAACTCGACGCGATCAAGAAGCAGATATTTATAAACCTCCTGGATAGCAGCACGGTGCCACTTCCGCCCTCCTCTCGCGAGCTCTGTCACGTATCGTTATAATTATACGATAATATCTACTCTCCAACACACAATGAGCTCCGTTCTCTCGTTCATACTCATGTTCTCGCATGCCGCGAACCTCTCTCTCATATCACCAATCGCTATTTCGAGAATTGAGGAAGTCTATCATCTTCTCATCTCGATCGAACATTAACTTACTCCGTATTAGCTAGAGCATATAAATAATTCTTAAAATGAACACTTCGCAAATCAAATAATAATCTTTATACGAAGTTCACTTATCTATCTTTAATTACTTCTTATATATATTTACAAGAGCAAGAAATGGGAATTTAATCTTTCGAGCTTTAAGATCATCTATAAGAGGAAAAAGTAATTGAACGGTACTACAAATTTTTATAGGAATGACGCGGTTACGCGTCGGTTTCGTTAAATCGAGCCAGGGTTCAATTTCTCACAAGATTTTATTTCTCTCAGGCTAGAGAATCTAGCGATCGGTAATTCTCTCCGACGAGGCTCGTCCTCGCGTGCCTTCATTCGACTTTCACGGAAGCCACGCTCATACCTCCCTCGCTCCACCCTTCACGAGACACACAATTTCCACTCTTCCACCGGAGATTCGAGCGGGCTTGCCGCGGCGTGTAAAACGCGCGATAAACTGGAAGCTTTACTGGGTATTACGAAGGCGCTAAAACCTTATTCGAGCTCCACCGGCGCACCACCGCGGAATTGCACTATAAAACAGCGCGGGATACATTGCACGCGCACCTGACCACATCACATCAGCCGAGGCGTGTTCCCCAGTGCAGTCGATAGTTATCCATTATTTAGTTAGATCCCTCTAGGGATTATCAATCTTTTTTCGCAGCCACCAGCGAAGTAGATTACCCCGAGATCTTGTCAACTGAAGTAATATTTTAATCATACTGAAAGTTCGGATTAGTTATGTCGGCCGCCTTAGTTTATCAACTCTAGTTAGCAATTCTCAATTCCTCTGTAAATGTCGGTTACATAAATTCCATAAATTTAAATCGACATAAATACCAAAAGAGACTTTAATTATACTTGTACCAGTTATTTTAACGAAATAGGTAGTTTTATTTAAAATTACCTTTATCAAATTATTATATAAAATTAGATGTAAATATCACATGCCTAAGAAATACCGTCATACCGAGATCTTCATTAAAAGCGGATAAAGCCTCGGCACTCCGTTCTGGAATATAAATAGACGCAAAGGTATAAATGTCCCTTCGCTGTAAAGCAGTCGACTCGTTATTACGGTTCGTTGCGTTAATCACTCGCGATAGGTTTGAAGCGTAAGACTCGAAAATTAGTTTTTAGCTATTAAAATGTATAGAGAAAAATTAAAAATTGCTTCATGAAAATATAATATTGCTTAAAGTTAGCAAATAACGTGTGCTAAAAGAAATGATATGACAAAAGGAAAGGTTAATTCCAATCCAAGATGGAATATCGATGGAGGGTTGGGTGTACCATCCGACATATATGGGCGAGCACACGTCGGAATGCGCAAAAGGGAGAGGTCATGGGGAGAGAGGTACCGCGGCTAATACATTATTGCATCGCGCACAACTAGGTAGGCAGTTAATTTAGCGGTGGCATGCCTCCATCGCTGGCCGATTGCTTCTTGTATTGCCTTCCACCGGTCATATGCATAATGTAATTGACTTCATCCCGCGCTCCCTCGCTTTTCGCCTAGTCGTCGCTGGCCTTTATTCCCGTCCAGTCATCCCCGATTCTCATCATACCATCGGACTTGTTCTTTCACCCTTTTCGACGCACGTTCGCGGGTATAGTCGTCGAAGTAGGTCAAAGAAGAAAGCAAGGAATATTCGTTCAGTCCCGTTTCGATTTTTTTTAGATTTGTAAAACGAACGAATATAATTTTTACGTGCTTTTCATAGCGGCCGATGTTGAAGTTGAAGGATATTCGATACATATTGGAAATTGTCGAAGATAAAACTATTTTTTTTAATCCTTTAGATATTGTAGAAATGTTTTTTTTTTATCTCTGATAAATCCCTGAATGGTATCGTGCGTGGCAATATTTTTGGAAAATAGCAAGGGTTTTTGCTGCAGTGGAATAATATAATTGCTTTTTTTTTTTCGTTGAAACGGCAATGTAAATGCGATTAGAACGCTGTGAATTCCAACGCTAATAATGGTAACGGCAACTAATCTGGAAAATTGTTACATCAAACTCTTTTACGTGCAGAAAAGAACCACATAATTCCACATTTAAGCATTGCAGAAAGAAGCTTCGGATTTATACTTAAGAGGCTTTTAAAGTTTTCGTGCCGCGCGCGCGCAGACGAAGAAAGATGAGAAGAAACGGTTTGTGTTTCGCCTGATCGCGGTTATGCTCATGACGCGTGACGGGGAATTCTGATGGAGCTTGGTCGCGGATCGTTACGGAGTAATTGTCCCGGTGGACCTGATCGACAGATATGTCCGGCTGGCTAGAAAGGTCAATTTCATGTTTCAGCGATCGTTACGTCGGGAGGCATGTCAAAGGTGCCGGGTGTCGCAATCGAATCTCATCAGTGCTTTCAACGCGGCGTTACGAACCCTTTTCAAAGGCTCTTAATCGCACGTGATCTTCCATCGAGATGCTCTGAAAAGTAACAATACACACGAAATAATACCTCGCGCCTCTGTGATTGAATATCGTGTTGTAAAGCGAAAACGGACGTTCGAGATCTTCGAATTTAACTTAACTCTTTGCCAACAACTGGGACCTTTAAAGACACCATCAATATTTTGATTGTAAATTTTGGTAGATAAACTGATATCTGTAAAAAATAATTGAAGTACAATCCGATTTCTATGATAGTGAATATTCGTTGTTAAAGCTTTTAAGCTTTCAAATCTGTATATACGGAACAGAAAAATTTGCTTTATTTCTCGAATACTTACGAGTATATAGCTGACGGAAGAGTTAAAATTCATGTTGCAGGCGAAGGGCTATTCTTCGATAGGGTAAACTAGGGTATTATGGCCATACGGAAAAGATGACCATAGGCCATAATTTCTCCAACAATTGATAAATAGTGCATTTTTATAGTCATTCTTAAAGATAATCAATATTTACAGTAGTTCATATGAGTACGCTGTTCAAAATAACAATATTATAAATATTATCTAATATTTTTTTGTTCGACTATCTGCAAAGTTTGCACGTATCTGCTAAAAACTGTTAT
>NW_017299804.1:233250-319489 GCF_001594075.2 Trachymyrmex cornetzi
TATAATTAATACTTTTATTTTCACTATTTATTTATAAATATTATGGCTATCTTTCTTAGTATCATGGCCATCTTTTCCCTAAAAATTAGATAAGATGGCCAATGCATACTTTGTAATATTTTGATAAAATTAAAGTGCTGTTAAGTATTTTCTCTTTAATTTCGATAGTATTTTTACTTCAGTGAAAGTAATATCCCAAATATTGTTAAAAAGTAACAAGAATAAATATATGTTTTTTTTGCATTTTAAAAAACTATGGCCATCATACCCGAGTTTACCCTATACACTCTTCTTGCAAAGATGATGATGTGTGGACTATATTCTCTCGTCGAGATGATAAGAATTTTTAATGTTTCCTCTTCGATATGATAAGGGTTGCGTACTGTCGTCCAAGATTGCTTGTATACGCGGCCAGATATGTTGTTAATTATACGAGCGGAAACGTCTAAAAGGCGGGATCTCGCGCAGATACTTGGCGACTCCTCCTTTTTCTCTCATCGATGGTCAATTCGCGATAAATGTCTTCATGCAATCCACCGCAAACGTAGTGCGGCCCGTGCCCTCGTATCTCGCCAGCGGCCATTTCTCAAAACGTTCCTGAAGTAAACTGTTGCAAATTAAGGTTGCACAAGGAGCCAGTGGTCATTTCTCAAGCTGTCTTCCCGCATAAATTATTGCAAACGAAACCCCGCGACGAAAGAAACGCATAAAATGCCTCCTCTACCGCTCTCCTTGCTCCACGTCTCCGCGCCCCTGTCTCCCTTTCTCTTTCTCCACGCTAAACTCTTTCTTTTTCGAGCATTCTCCCATTTCTTCGTTTCCCTCTCCCTTGAGCGACCATACCGTCCAGTCCCGATATCGTCGAGGTACGACTAATCCACCAGGTAAAAAATAACCTATCATGGCCGCGAGACGCCATTTCGACAACGTTCGAAAACTCCCTGATTATCTGGCGGTGCCGAACGTCATAAATTAAGAGAAGTTTTCGATCCTCATTGTTTACCCGGTGTAATTGAGAGTCGGTGGAAATAGGATATTGAGAATTAATGAAGTATTTTAACTTACGATCGCGCTGGAGTAACATCTACCTTAATATTCTGAACATTTCCTTACGTACCTGAAACAGAGAAAAAGATTGCGGTCAAAGGCAGGTGAAAATGAGCGACATAAAACATAAATAAGTACAAATTATTTATTCTTGACTTATAATGAACAATGATTTTGTTAAATTCTTACGTTTATATTATTAAATTCATAATGTCAAAAAATATACTCGATTTCAGTTATTTGTAATTATTTCTATATATAGGTAATCATTGTTTTTCTAATCAATATCGTTAATTTAAATAAAACAATAAAATAAAATAATTTCACAAAAATTATATTATATTCGATTCAAATTTAATTTATTAATTACTAAGTGCATACGTCAGTATGGATGTTGTTTACTTCGAAACTAATCATATAGAAATAGATCGATTTACATTTTGTTGACATATAAAAGTTAAAAATAACAAAATGTTATTTAACTCAAGGTATTGAATTAACATTGTTTTTTGATATCTAACAGCGTATTATATAAAATTATTTTCAGACCTACAATTGTCACACATAGTTTAAGTTGATATCAGTTAATACCTATTGAACAGGAACGATATTCCGCATCGTAAGTTTTACGCTTAAAACTTTCTAGCTTTAGTCAGCAATAACAGAGGAGTTGGAGCGTAAATAATTATAACCCACTTAAAACCCCTCAACTCCTATATTTTGGGAATAAAAGAACGCTTCGCGTTGGGGAAAAGTTCTATGAAAGTTCGCTGGAGGCCGATGGTGTAAATCGATATCGGCTGGTCGAATTACTTCATATTCGTTTGAAAAGGATATCGTTGGAGAATCGTAAAAAGAGGCGTCGATTCACTTCGAGCAGCTGTCGTATTCGTGAAATTCATTTCTGTTATAAATTAGCTTGGTGCGAGTGAGAGCGTAAAAGAAAGGACGATTAATAGCCGAACTATTCGCTGGCGTTGATGAAATATCACGTCATAATCGCATACCAATCTTGGAATAATTATCGAAGCAAAATTGAGTGACGCGAAGAAGCAGGTCAAGAATGAAGTCGTTCATTTAGAATAGTTCGACAGAGCAAATATTTGGTATTTATGCAAATTACGTCTTCCATCTCTAAAGAATATTTTGTAGAAATAATTATCTGTGTTTAAATACACGCGTATACGTATAGCTGTATTCAAATTCAAACAACACTCCGTTTATTTTTACTTGAATAAATCGTTTGTGAAACCACATTATTTTGACATGTAAATTACATTCTTCTTCTCTAAAGAATATTTGGCAAAAATAATAATCTATTTAGATATGTACGTGTAACTGTATTCAAATGCAGACGATACCCTATTCAATTTTCTATCGGATAAATCGTTCGTGGAACGACCATGCGAAATTCTCCGTTCAATCACGGCACGAATTTCACGTTCTATAAAAAGTGCCGTGTGCCCCCGAGAACCTCGGTAAGAATGAATCGAAGGAGACGAGCGTCCGGAAAGGACCGAAGAAGACTTCTATAACGCAAAGTAATACAGCGCGGTTAATTCGACGAAAATTGCGAGGTAGTCTGCCCTTATCCATCAATTTTAATTCAGCTCGAGGCCCACCCACCGAGGGTGTGCCGCCCCTGGCAACTTCCGTTCGCGGTCCTTCCGTGAAAAGAGGCGCAGGCCTCTCCCTTCGTTTGTCTCTTCAACAGAAAGGGCTACGAAAAATCATTATTAATCGTTGTCGGACCGACGACTCAAAAATACGATCGGTTGTTTAAGGTATCTAAGCTTTAAATTCGTAGATTCTACTTAAAATTTATTTCACTATCGTTAAAAGGGTGCCATTAACGGGAAGGTGTAAAGTGAACGAATACGAAATGTGATGCTTGAAGCATTAATTACCAGTATAAAGAATTTTCCATTTTCATAAAATTTTCCTCTTTCTTTTCTTACCACCCTCAGGCACAATAAATTTTATTGCAAATAATAAATAATAATAACACCAAACTAGGTGCTACGCAGTTGAAAGCAGTTATTTAAATCTTTATTTGCTCTGTCTTCTTTATCGTTGCCTTTTCAATTTACCTTTTTTTTTCTTCGGAATTTTTTTTGCTTATACTGGAAGATAAAAAAAAAAAATTCAACAATTCGCTATCCTTTTTAAATCTCTCCTATGCCTGATAAATTCTTCTTCTTATAGTCAAAGTACCAATTGTCCAAAAGGTTCTTTTCAATGCCGCGTCTCCTGTCACGTCTCCCGTAACGAAATATGATGGTCCACGCGCCGGTCGTCAAGCGGATTAGCTTTTACAATCTTCGAACTTATATCTATTCACCTGTCGAATTTACACACTCTACCTAGTTTCTTTAAAGATACTATTCTTTCAATTCGTAGAAAACAATATCTCGCATCAGTTCGATCAACATAAATTAGAATAGGTAACAATGCTTATATCTTCGTACTTAGCATAAGTTACAAAATTTAGGTGATAAACGAGATAAGTTCTGACTAAACCGTTTAAAAAAATCATTTATGTTTTCTCTTCGCTTTAGTATCATCTTATCTACAATCTACTGATAATTCTTAAATCTCTTTCTACACAAAGACGGACTTACACGACATACGTATATCATCATCCATCAAATTGTGTATAACAAAATTAAATTTTACAGAGAAATAAATATATACTATCTTTAAAAAATATCATTTTAAGACTGAAAAGGTTATAAAAATATTAGAAACGCAGTTTGATATTTATGATAACTCTGAACCATCATCTTTCAAGTCCAAATATAATCCTACATACAAGATATAACCATTCATTTTTATTCTTCTATTACTTCTGTTTTTTGCCAATTATCCCGTTCAAGATTTCTCCACGTTTTCTCTTTCCGAACCCTTTTTGACATAAATCGTTTTTTATTTATGGCAGCAATTTTTAATATGACCCTAACAATGCAGAGCAAAATAAAACTTAAAAGAGAAACTAATGGTGAACAAACTTTCTTAATTTTTTGCTCTACTTTTTATCCTAGTTTCGTGTCAACAAGCTTAGTTTTGATCATCCAATGACCAAAATGGACTTCGAAATCTTTCCTCTTAACGAGCGTAATGCGTCATACTTCTTGGAATTATCGGCAATAAGTTTTCTCGAAACTTGCCAAGGGCAATTTTCTTCACAATAGGTATCTTGACAACCACTCGTTTTCAGGAGTCAGGACAGTAATCGCGAAAAGATATTTCGAGAGAACTTCCAAAATCCATCAATCTCTTTTTCGCAAACCTTGTACATATCCTTGTAGTTTCACTCGGTTGTTAAACCATTTGATTTTAGTACTATTTTCGTAATTTATTTTCACAGCATCTTTCAAACCTCATAAAATTTTACAGATAGAATAAAAATAAAATTAATTAAAAAGTATAAAGAACGACATTTAAAATGGACTTTACAAAATTATTTATAAAAACTATTCTAAACATTTACATAATATTTAAATAAAACAATATATCTTTTATTTTCATGGATTTCACATGAATTCATCTCGCGGTAAAAATCTTGTATAGTAAAAAAAAGATGTGTGACGATAATGGCATGTACGCACATTCATCTTACACATCACTGTCAAACGAAACCTTTCAAGGATTGCTACGTATGACTCTCCCTTCAGTATTCTCCCTTCGATTTTAGAGAAAGAAGAAAACAGTTCGATTACGACGGCAAAGGATAATTCTTGTTCGTGCCATCATCGCTCACTCATCTTTTCCAACACGAAGAGGCGAGAAAGTGAGATTCAACCAGAGAAGAAGAAACAGGGGAGAGATCAACACATCCTTTGATGATGCTAGGTGCGAAGCGCGTATGAATTTCATACGAGGGTTATAAATCTTTTTCCTTTTACAATCCAACCTCCGTCGCACGTCCGGCTCTCAATTTCTTTCTCTCTCTCTCTCTTTCCTAAAAGGGATGAATCGTGCGTGTTTACGGGGGTTGAAGTACCACGAAGTATTCAGACGCACTGCGGGGTATCGTCTATGGAAATATGGAAGGGTTTCAGGGGAGAAATAGCTGACGAAAGGATGATGGCGAGAGGTGTGCGCGGATATGGCCGACGGCCGGAAGACGGCTCACGCGAGATGCATTCGTTCGGAAGGCTTTCCGCTTGCTTTTCCGCTATCGTTCTCACTCCCTTCTCCCAGGAGAGTCTCAATTATATCGTATCCTTTGAGCCGCGGCAATGTAGCCACACTGCTAGGCAACCATTCCACAAAGTGGGATCTGTGAGCGTTAATGAGACACCATTACGGCACTTTTTTTGTCGCCTGGCTAGCCAGAACATGTTACGGACTATGCTAGGCGAGCTAACCGTCCGGGGTCCGGGATTCACCGAGTTTATAGGTCATAGAGTGAATGAAGCTGAAGTCCTGGACGCAGGTTTTATCGCACCTCGCTCCGTTCAAGGATGAGAATGCGCTTCTCCTTTCGCTTTTCTCGTTGGAAGTTAATTTTCTCCTATTTCTTTCCTCTTTGTGAAACGTATTTCAAGTACGTAATTTCCGTAAGTCTTTGATACTTAAGCTGTGTTATGCAATGCAAACTCGAGTAACTTTTAATAAAATTCTAGTTGGTGTATTTCAATCTTTTTTTTTGTGCTGCTCTTTTTTTTTAGTTCAAGTTCACAGGATATTATTACAGAATGTTATTTTTGCGTAGCGTAAAATATCCATTTAATGCACTCTTTGTCAGACTATATTTATCGTCAACACACGTGTCACATATTATTGGAGAGTATTCACTAAGGTAATCTATATGATTTACACGAAGGACTTGCACGAAGTTTCCGCGAAATACATTACTTGAATATGAAAAGCAAACAGATGCAGATTTGTATGACATGTCTGAATGTTCACCTGTCACGACAATTTCTTCTGTGAAATACTGGCGTCCTCGACATTTTCTGTTATCGACGTGTAGGTAGGTAAACCTTGCTATTACGCTCGAACGAGGAGTAACGTGGAATGCATAAACTTTTTCGTGATGCTGCTATATTCACGAAGTAGATTCCTACGCTAACGGAAATTTCTTCTCTTCATTCTTAGCCGCATCGTAATCTGTATAGCAAAACATTTATTCATTATACGAGAAAGTATTGCTTATTTACAAATTGTGGAATTATTATTGCACTCTATAATTCACGTTGCGCTTAACATTAATTGGTAACTTTAGATTTGCGTTACAGCGCGTTGCTGCGGACACCGTAAATTAACATTATCTCCGTGTTTTCTAAATTCTCTCTCTCTCTCTCTCTCTCTCTCTTTCTCTCCGCACGTCTGTATAAAACCCAATTAAGTTTCCAGTTAGCCGTGCAACTGGATTGCCATGCATATTACGGTAACGGCACGGCTCCGAGCACACGGCCGCTCGTAAATTCGTGCAATAACTTGGACAAAAATTAACGGCGGAGGATCGCGCTACGACCTTGGACAAGATAATACGCCATACATGCGTGCGAGAAATCAATTACGTCGATGAATATATATTGGCTATTAGATAGTGGGCGTCCTGTCCGTCGCGTACGTTAATAATGTATGACATGTTCTTGCCGTATTGCTGCGGGCACTTAGCCCGATCGTTCAAGGCGCTACGCCCGGCAGCAGCGGCAGCGCTAATGGGATGCACCCCATCCGAGACCTCGCCATTGTTGTTCCGTAGATGCGTGTGTCTTCCCTGACCCGCGACACGAGCTTGTACGCACACCAGATTTCCCTCGGTAAAAAGTCCACTTACGGCGATTACGCTGAACGTGAGAACCAGACTAACCGGGAGGTGATCGAGGGTCCGGTATTCAAAGGTTTCCGGAAATGACTTGAGCGATCATGATCATACTTTATTGTAAAAGATTAATATCAATTTATCGAGCGATCGTCATGACGTGGCGCGTGAGCGTAAATGCACACTTAGTAGAATTTTTATGGCGGGAACGGCTACGAGCTGTGAATGGCTTTGACGATAACTCTTTCAAAATGGACGAAGAAAAATCCGTGCAATGTAAAATAATCTATCCGCATCGCGTACTTTTTGACTATTAGAGTAATCGGCTGCGTACTTTCATCGTAAAAGCGCGCCGAAGTGCTATTTTATAGTTGGACCGAAGATGGTTGTGTCATTCTGGCGATAACTCAAACATTTGTCGAGTCGTCAAACTGTCACAGTCAAGGATATCTATATACGTTTCACTCAGCGCTATCTGGTCTCGTAACTCAACGTACAACGTACGACGAGTTACCAGGGAAAAAGTACTACACGAAAGATTTCCGTCGTAACTTCGTTGAACTGTGCTACGTGCGGAAGATTGAAGAACTTGCCTAGTCAACAGACGGTATGCAGACGAGACAGCAGAAAGGACAAGAGATAACAGAATAAAGTCATTGAACTGTTCGAACTAAACGCCCGTCCTACTAAACTCGATGATATAAGCGCTGCTAATGGGACTGTAAGACATATCGCTACGTAATAGAGCACATATTATTTATCAAGTGTGTGACACACATAGATATACTCTTTTCTCTTTTCTTTTACGATCTATTTTAAGATTGCTAATGTAAAAATATTAATCTATGTATTTATGTAAATTATGTATAATATTTATTAAATAGTACGCAATTTATATATTTTTTATTCTTCTATATCTATTAGTTTTACTCTCCTGTTAATTCTTAAATGCCACACTATAGAAAGACACTGCAGAATGACGTATTCACTCAATTCAATTGTTTATAACTTTTATACAAATAAACATATGGTAAATTCTTTTTTATTAAAAAACGTTAGATATTAAAAAGAACATAGCGGTATTAAGCAAATGTATGTATTTTTCAACAAAAAATTATAAGCAATGGAAAAAGCGTTGGAAAAGTATTGGAAAAAGAAAGCCGAATATACCAAAAAGGGGTTTAAGAGTAAATCTAACACAGAATCCTCTATTCTTTTTGTTTTCATTAATAACATAACAATGCTATTAATTATATTAGGTGTTAAACTTAATTCCTGCCGTTTTTCGTCTCCAAAATTGATTTGTTTCGAAGGGAAGATGAATGAATACCTTAATCAAAGTTAATCAAATTTCCTCCATTTTCTACTTTATTACTAATTAATAATACTTTATTAATAATACTTTGATTAAGGTATTTCCCTTCGAAACAAATTTTGGAGACGAAAAACGGCAGGAATTAAGTTTAACACCTAATATATTCAATGTATTTATAAAAATATTATTATTACAAACGATTTCTAGGGATTTTATCTTTAACTGGACATTTTCCCTACAATCAGCAGTTTAATCGTTTTATGTCAACGGTTGATGTTTGGAGTGCTATTATATGGTCTACGAAATGGACCAATAGCTGAATGGACAGCTTAGGGTGCTATTATCGGAGGAAGGGTTTTAGAGCTTAATCTGGGTTCTGGCCAAGGATAAGGAGTGTCAGAGTTCTGGAATCTTGGCTACCTGATATATACGCGCATATACGTACGGACGAGGTATCGAGATAGCCATGGGTATAACCTTAGGTTCGACCTGCGGAGAACGCATTTGTCACGCCCGAACTGACGCCGCCGAGACAACGGGAGATTAGTCTCGATATACGCATTTGTGTTCCAGGTTTCATGATAAGTTACACCGTATCTGTAGATCGCGTTTCGGAAATTAAAATACGTGGACACAAGTATACACTACCAGAATAGCTTTACTAAAATTGATAATCGCAATTAATTATGTTAATCAAAAATCAAAAAGTGTGGTATTTTATAAAAACACGCACATATGATATAACAGCAATAAAGTTAGTAATGTTTATTTGTAATTAGTATTTAAATCTAAAAACAAAGTATAATTACATGGAAAGAACAATTTTGTTAAAGTATTTAAAAATTTTGCTAGATGCAAATCTGAATATATTTTTGTTGGACCATTAAAATAATTTTGTAGGAATCTCAAGCATGATGAGATACAAAAAGTTTCGAAATTTAACAATCAGTTTGAATATAATTATTTTGATAGTCCAATAAGATTATTTTCAAATCTGTATCTAGCTAAATTTTTAGATACTTCAGCAAATTCTTTCCGTGTACGCGATTTCTTTGCAGAACTTTTTTATCATATTGGAAACAATGGCAATCAAAAAACGAATTTAGGACATCGAATATTACGCGAAAATGTTAGATTTTGCAAGTCATGGCGGACATAATTCTTCAGGAAATTAATTTTCTACGAAGTTTCGTTATTCTTCAATGAGGTCACGACGACGGTTCTGTCACAATCGGGAGCAAGAACCATTGGAGGGGCTTCGATCAGCTCTGCTCGATGAACTGGAGAGAAAGAGCGGTTTGCCTGATTAATTTCGCCTTTCCACATCGAAGTACGTAATCCGTCTAGTCACGGAAGTCCATTCGTGCTCCCCTGATTTTCCATCCGGGGCCGATGACGAGAGCATAATAACCCAAAATCATAGGGGAGCTATCTGTGCACCCTACTCAACCAGGAAAAGAAGAGTGTTCTTGAAAAATAGGCTCGCCGGGGATGTTCCTCGAGGCCGTAAGATCAAGGACAAAGGAAGATTTCGCTAGCGGTCGCCATGTGAGAGAAGGGCGGAGCGGAAGTCGACCAACAACGACATCGCTCGTTTAGGGCGTACCTAAGGATCGAAGGGATAATCCCACGAAATCCACTCGCAGTCGTATATACCGAGTGCCACCCATGGGGCTCGATATTTTTCCTCGAGCTTAAAAAAGGGAGAGACTTCCAGCCATCTTGAACGATATTCCGAAACTTTTTTCAATAGTCGGGCAGACAGCAGTGAAGTTAATCCCGGTCGCAGCCGCAGTGATGTACCGGTCACAACGATGCCTTGTTAATATCTTGAAGGACGATGTCGGGTTACTCGTAGGGTGGCTCGAGGGTACATTCGTGAGGGCATTGTGAACGCACGTTTGAAGCGTCCGGCGCAATTCCTGAAATATTCAAGCTCCTGCCGTCGACGACGCTTTAGGCCGGACTCTTGCCTTCTTTGTCTTCCTATATGCTTAAAACGAAAGAAGGGTCGGAAAATCTGATAAGGGCTACTTGATCCTTACTACGCTGATGCCACCCGCCGGCTATGACGATCAATCTAACCGTCGCCGACGACGATGTACCAAAGTTAGGCTGGCTGTCGCTCAAGGGATTATATATTTACAAAATCAATCATACTTTCTAAATAGAGTAACAAATCAAATATATTTCGTGAGAATTCGAACTAAAGAGAGAATACAGTTTCATGGTATAAAAACTTTAGGAAAGATTTACGAAAATCTTTGTTCCTATTTTAGTAGGTCACTCGACATGACCTCGATAAAACGTGGCAGGATTTCATAGAAAATTAATTTCCTGAGGAATTGTCGCGCTGGCTTGCACAATTTAAGATATATCGAGTAACAGCGCAAGTATAGTCACATTCATAAAATAATTGAAAACTCACTTTTTGCTACCGAGGGAAAAGATTCTCTATTACTTCTATATATATAGACCAGACGATTCTATTTGCAAAAGCCAATGTTTTACAAAAGATTTTCTATTCCTAACGTCATTACTGCGAAAGAACTTATAATCACATTTAACATAAATCACCTGACTTATCTCGTACATAAATGATGCTAGTATACTCAATTAAACGTCACTACTTAAAACGCCACGTCGGCCAATTGATCTTTATCGATCGCAAGAAGAAAGAGCTCGCTCATCTAGGACAAGTGATTCGCACTCGTTCCACGTACGTGTGTGTAGGCGTGACTATACATGTGCACTCATCTTAATCTCTCTGATATCGTTCCTTTATATTATACTTGCATCAGCGTTAGCTTCTTGCGGTCGATTCTCATCTCGAGCGAAGCGGAGAGTGTACACTCGAGTGAGTTGGCATAAGGTGATTATCCGTTTCTTGCCAGCGGATTTATTAGCTTTACCTATTTGCGGGGCTGTGCGAGCGGTCTGTTGCGAGCGAAGCGAATCCGCGACAAAAAGGATCTCCGCGTCGCGAGTAATGGACGTAGTTTCTTCCACTTACTTGTAGTTCTGTTTGCTCGCATGGTTTCTTGCGACTGTGTCGACGTCTCGTTGGGATCGTCGCGGTCGAACGAGCGGTTGAAGAGCGCCGGGTTTAGTGTGGGCCACGGTTTCGCGAACGCGTCGAGATGCCCTCCGTGCCTCTCATTCGAGGGAATACTGTTACGTGGAATCGTGATAGAATGCCGGGTGAAGACACAGTAAAGGAGGGAAATTAATTAGCCGTTACCAATGCAGTTCTTTGAGCGCTTTAGCCGTTCTGCATTCATGGAGCCGCACGAAATGGGAACAAAGTAATTAATTAACGTTTTTAAGCAATGTATTTTTACGGTATTACTTATGAAGTGAGACCTCGTAAAATAGCTAAAAGATAATTATATTAGTTGATCGATAATAGAGCTGTAATGCACCGTGATAATAATGTATTAAAGCGAGAATTTTTATTTTAAACAGAGATATATATATATATATAAAAGCTTTAAAAAATAAATCAGACAGTTTCAATATATGTCAATCTATAATACTGTATTTTTAAAATTGTTTGAATAATTTATTACATTCATATTAATTTCGGCATTTATACCAAATAGCTTATTAACCTTGACATGCGGATAATTAGTTGTATCAATGTAATTAGTTTCTAGTAATTACGTATGGTCAGATATATGTATATATGAATAACGTCGAACTATAAAATTATTAACATATTAACGGGAGTGCGCGCTACCACTTTAATAAACCGCTCGCAGCAGATCCCACGGATCATGAAACCAGCTTAAAATTCCGTTCCACCGACCGCGAACTCTGACCTGTCATTTTGGTAGAAATTTCCCGAGTGAATTCATTTCAGGACCTGTTCCGACGAGCGATTCATTAAGGTTGGCTTTGTCGCGATGATTATTCCCCGTGTTCAGCAACGGTAGCACGGAATGTACCTAGACGTGCTCATAGACGTACGTCGTAATTCTCGTGCATGACCGTCGGAAGCGATTCTGAATTTTGTTCCTATTCAGACTAAAATTAAATGGCGCTAATAGATTTTCAGACTATTAAAATTACTCAATAATTTTATTTCCAAGTATTATCGTATTTCCGTGAAATTTCAGTTGTACGATATTCATCTGTATATTTCGCATAGATAATGATTTCCAAAAAAATTGTCAAGCATAATTAAATATAAGAGATCTCATAATCTTGAAGGTGTGTAATAATAGACTTTTTTACATACAAGAAAGAACGATTTTGCTGAAGTAAAAATTTGGCTAGATACACATCTGAAGATGATTTTGTTGGACCACTAAAATAATCATAGGACGCTCGAGTATAATGAGCAAAAATTGTCATATTATAGCAATTAGTTTGGACGTCCTACATAATTATTTTCAGATCTATATCTAGCAAAATTTTCAGTTTGAAATTGAAAGAGAGAGAGAGAGAGAGAGAGAGAGAGAGAGAGAGAGAGATGTTCCTTTTATAATTTTATATTAATGTATTGCCGAATGTATTCATTTATAGATAAAATTCGACAGTCACAGTTACTTTTCAAGTTCTGCACAACTATAATAATATATACACGATCATCCGAAAATTCACTTCTACGATCGCTATTTGCGTACGCGGGTGCAAAAGTCATGGGGAAAACGGATTAGGATAACAACGTCGTCGACGAAGAGCTAGATTTAGAAGAAGAGAACGAAGAAGAAGACATCACATGCTAAAAATATTTTACACGTGACAGACAGCGAGTCTACTAACGAGTCTTTTCTTACTTGCCACGACGCTGACGACTACCATGCTCGTGCAGATTTCTCGCTACTTCTGTCTACCTTCCATTTCGTGTCTCACCTTTGGAGCGATGCTTATCGCAGTGTAATCTCTTTTTGCATAACTTCCCACGTCTGGCGGTAGCTTCGCGCGGCCGGTCGAGCGGTTGACTCCGTCAACTTCTGGAGTCCAGTTAGCCGGAGTTGTTTAGCGCTCCGTTAAATAATCGCATAATGATTGTAGAGCAACGCGGGTGGTTTACTTTCGGAATCGCTCGCGCCTAACTGGAATTTCTCTTTGCGAGTGTGAGACCGTTCGTCCGTCTAACGTCTGATACGGCCGGTCGGATTCCGGTTTCGATTACTGGATTCTCATACTGTTAGTGTTATTAAGTACCGTAAGCAATGCCAACGTCCGGTGCTTCGCATCTCTCGGATTCATTTGTAATCGTGCCTTGATTATCTATCGTAAATTAGTTTATACAAATGGCACGAATTAATACCGTTATCTAAACTGAAAATGTCAATAAGAGATAAAAATAATTAATATTAATTACGTAATGACACCTCAGAAAGTATTACACTAATACCATAGGTTGTTACTATCATCATAAATAAAGATTATAAAGTAATCGACATCCTAAATTTGTTCGTTGTTGATCTTATTTTTACTTGATACTTATAAGTATTAAAGTGATTAATGGTACGCACTATAAATGCTGCAATATTAGTATAATATTTGCGATATGTTAATATTAATTATTTTAATATTTATAAGTATTAGATATACTTTTAGAGAGAAAATTTCCTAAAATGTTTTTTCTGTACATACATTGCTTTCAACAAACAATAAAATATAGTCGATTTATGTAATGATTATTTAGATCCAACTTTCTCTTAAATTATCTTATACATAGGTAAATATTTTTAGCTCTGATTATTAAGTTTATAACATAACAAATGTGACTGAAGCTGTATTTCGAATCAAAATCTGGTTATTTAGTGTTAAAAAAGCTAAAAGAAAAAAAATCTTATATTTACCATTTGATATAAAGCAATCGTATGTCAAATCGTTATAAGCCGCGATAAAATAGCCTTTCAGAAAGGTGCTCGATTGCGCGCGAATTTTTGCATTAGCGGTGCCGCAGTATCAAAAGTTTTGCGCGCTTATAAATTTTCCAATTTATTGGTCCGGTCATAAAGCCGCTTGCATAATCACATCGCGAGCAACTCTCCGTGTGAAAAAAAAATGGGACCAACCGGTCGTCGAGATCTCGTGGTCTCCGGGAATTAACGATCGCCGCGGGTGTTAATTTCTCCCGGCCGTGGAAAAAGGGCGCCAACTTTGGCCTGATTAGGCCGGGGCTGTCGTTGAGACACGAGCCGGACACGTGGGTGTGTCCATATTTGCGCGGCGTTAATTTCACGTAATGAAGATCATACACAGGCAACCGGGCCGGAATGTCTCGCGGCGTGAGACCGGTCGGCCGCGCGGAGAAAAATTTCCCACCTGGCGGATGGACGTGCGCCGTCCGTCGAGGCGTTAATTTGCAGCGGTAAGAAAAAGAAGTTCCTCGGGTGGAAGCACTCTCGTCTGATCAAGAGGAAAGAAAAAGAAGAAAAATTTATTACGCTTGGAGAAGCGCCTGTTTGGATCATATATTTATCGATATACAAATTACAAAAAAATATTAGATGAATTGATGTAGATGACTCGACTCAAGTATTACATAAGTTAAAATAAATATAAAATGAATATAATAATAGGGCATATAAGAGCCAATACACAATTAAATTATATATTAAAAAACGAAATATTACATGTTTTGATCTTAATGACCCTCTTTAGATATTTATATATAAAGATGTTACCATGATTTAATATTGTTGAATGTGACAAAAATATACATTATAATCGCATGTCGTGTGAAACAATTGAACGTTAGATAGAGGAATCGAAATTGCTCACTAAAAAGTTGGAAGGCCGATTGAATAGAATTTCATGACGTTCTAATAAAATTATAAATTTCATTAACTAACATCAAATAAAAAGCAAACAAATACGTCACCTCGGTAGAACACTCACCAATATATCAAAAAATATATAATTCGATGATATGATACTCGTCAACTTTCTATTTATAATCAGGGTAGTAATAAATAATATATAATCTTAGTCATATAAATGTAAAATCCACAGAGTCATAAATTATATTCTTCAATAAATAACCGTTAAATAAAATATGAAGATGTAGACACAGCCCAGGAATAAAATTAAAAATGTATAACTGTTGTGACTGACAACTTATTACATAAGTTAATTTATTAATAAATAACTGGATTTTTAGATATTACACAAGTCAATTAAAAGCATATTAAAAAATACATAACTCTGTAATAAGAAATTAATCGCGCATATCCAAATAGATAGAGTTCTTCCTAGAAAGATAACAAGAAGCACAGAAAAATTTTTTGCTCGTATATTAGTTCAAATATTGCTTCGTTTCATAATGTATTTTCGTCCAGCGCGCATTGTGATAAAATTCAAAAGGAAAAGTTATTTATCGTTGTGCCAACATTGCGAAATAGTGAGAGTGGACACAGATCATTGAACATTTGTTAGAGCATCGAGGAAATCTTGACCAGACGGAGCCATAAGTGACTCGCGAACGTATAGCGTTCATTATATATCTTAACCAAGTCCCATAACACTTGAAAGTATCAAAGTTGAGCGAGTACACAAGACATAACGTAACGTAAATCAAAACTTAAACTTAATATCACGCCCGAGGGAGGGATTAGCTTTACGATGTTTTTCTTCTGGAGAAAATGCATTGGCACGTATGGCCGCGGGAAGTAAAGTTTTCGCAGACGTTCGCGCAGTCATGCTAGCGGCGAAGTTCTCGCAGCAAAAAGTCGCCAGCACTCTTTTCGACTCGGCTTAGCGCGGCGCGACGGCTCGCGGGAAAGTTTACGCGGAAAACGTGTAGGAAATTTCCTATATTCCCGGCTGCGGAAAGGAAACTCGTTGAAATGGGTCAGAGCGGATTCAGCATGAACCCACCTGTTGCCCGTTCATCTTCTGGTATATCTATATAGCCGTAACCCCGCTGGAAGCGATGGAGGAGGTAAATAGTCGGAACGTGCGAGCAAGCCTAGACCCGTGCTTTGGATTGCCATCGATCGAACTCTTTCGCTACAGGTGCACGAGAGGGCTTCGCTTCGTTATCCGCTGTCGCGCGGATGCTCGAGACACGAAGCGCCGAAACGCGAGTTGGAATTCGTCGACAAGGACAACTTTTCGTGCGTAGTGAACGAGAAATGTTTTTTTATCAGCATTGATTAACTGTCACTGTGATTTAACTACCAAGATATGAGGTACGTACTTTATGAAGGCAATATCGAATTTTATCAAAGCGAACCGTTTCTTCCTACATCGCAGTACCGGTTGAAATATAGACGTTACAGAACTGTCTACGAGTCAATTCTGTCGTGTATGAGACAGGCGGGACGAATATCTGAGTGAACGTATCACGAAAGACAGACATAAAAAACAGGATTAAAGATATTGCGTGCTGATAGTTGGCGGACTGAAATGGTCAATGTTGAGAGCGAAAAAAAAAAACAACGAAATCAGGTAAAATTCAGCTTTTAAATTTTTTGTTAGACTGTCAGTACACTGCAAATTTTATCTGATTTTTAATTCAATATTTCTGCCGACGCTGTTACATAAAAATTCAGTGAATCATCACAATAAAAAAGCCCATAAAAGCCAATATTGGATGAAAAATTGTGTAAAAAAATATTGATTAATATTATACACGTTTTCCTTTGTTGGGATTATTTTTAGTGTAAAATTAACAAATTAATATTAATTATTATTGCACATTAATATGAAGACATCAAACTGATGAATAATTTATTAGGGCGACGTCACGTCATAAAATTGAATATAGTATCCAAAGATAAAAATTATCAACGTACGTGTTTAGTATTTAACTGAATATTTAATCGTGAATCGAAAAATAAAAATCAGCGAATTCCCGAGAAAGAAAACAGTACCACCTTTGCATTAGAATGTCCTTGTTTAGAAATTGGGATACTCCTACTCCTCGATAGCTCGCTCCAATATGTTACAGAGCTAACTGGACATAGCCGAGTTAAACGCACATTGTAGAAATGTACAGTACAAATCTTTCTGAGCTTGTAATAAAAATTTAGATTCAAATTGTGTATTCTCTTTTATGATAATTTCTCGAAATACCTGCGAATGTACCTCGCAATGTTCGCGGTTATCCTATAAGCCACAACACAACGAATTATATATATTTAAAAACGTTCCCTCTGAATTTCTCAAGTTCTCTCTTCGCGGGATTCACTATTGTCAGATGAAATTTCATCCCTTTCGAGCTAATGAGAAAAACTCACAGCGAGTTCTCACGTTCCACAGAAGCTGATTCAACGCGACCAGCAGAAGCGACGTCTCGGTATCTTAGACACGGCGTCGCCGAGAAAAGGAGAACCTTTGCCATCAACTTAACTCGAAGAGCATTTCAATTCCATTATGCTGATGCCGCATTCGCTCGGCCAATTCTCTGTGGATTTCCACGCGTGTACGAGGACGTATTTGTTTTTCGATCGTCGATGTCGTATCATTCCACTAATTATCGAGTAGCTCTTTCTCTCTCTCTCTCCCTCCCAACCTTTTATCCCATTCCATTCCTTTAGGCCCAACACACTACGCGCTAGCGTGTCTCGATGGCAATCGAATGTCTCGTAGATCGTTCACGAGTCCTTATCGATCGCGTCGATCGTATCGTCGCGTCCTATCGCGTTGAGATCGCGCATCTTCGAGAGGCGTAGCGCCGACAGGAAGAATGGATAGAGACAGCGATGGAGTTTAGTACCTCTCCGGCTTGTCGCTGGCGGGTAATTAAATCATGGTGTACGAGGGAAGGATCCGCGACTTAACGATGTCGGCTCCTCAGATCCTGTCGCGTCGTAGCGACGCTGATGCCCCGATGCTTGACGTACGTCTGTTTCTTGCTACGTACCGCTACTATTTGGACACTACGTGGGTGTGACGATCCACCTTAAGTTCAGTCTGCGTGACACGTGCATACCAGCACACGTGACTTGAATAGATCGATGGAGTGATCGCGGCAAAAATCTACATGACGCGGATTGATGAATGTGTTTTTTCTTGCCTGTTCAAAATTGTCGAGAAAAAAACAGGTTATAATAAAAATAAACGTTATATTCGATAAGCAAACATTTGCGCTATTGCATTCCGTTTGATTGTCACGAATTATTTTTTAAATCAAACGAAGAAATAAAAAGAATATTATTACATATCTCACCGACGAAACTGTAATTATTCATCAAATAATGACCGAATATATCGCCTTTATTTTATTAATTTAATTAGTATATACCATTTTATTTTTTATTATATTTTCTATTATCTTTATTAAGTTTCTCCACGCTATTTTTTTCTTAACGAGTAATAAAGTATAAGCTTTTAGAGAAAAGCTCCTCTTTCAGAGAAAAGAAGTTTTACCGCGCTTTTAGACTGTTCATTATAATTTTGCGCTATTAGCCAGCCGCGGTCTCGGTGACCACGTGAAAGGCGCTTTTTCCCTGCGTCCCGAAATCGCAACGGACAACGAGGCATGCAGAAGCGAAGGAGGACCCCACGGATAATTAGCGGTAATTAACGGTGGTGGCTCGGCCAATACGATGGTTTTAATTACTTCACGAAAGGCAGAGAGAGCCCGCGTTTCCTTTCTTTCCGTGACTGACCTCACGCCACTGACTGCACCGATACGGTAACGAGGAATTAAGAGACCGGCGCGGCGGCGCGGCGGTCCGACTTGATCTCTCAAGTACGCAATGACTTTCGACGTGTGGCGACCGAAGCCACTCATTAATGGCGGCCGGGGTAATTTGCGTGGATGACTTCGGTGCGCATCGATTTTCCTCTCGATTCTCTCGCTGTCTGTTCATGCCGATGTGCACGCAGCAACGGGATTTCCGACGCCTACGCTGACGATGTGACGCGCGATGACCGATCATTAGTTCACGTCTGCTCGACAACCTACACACGATCCCATTCGATTCGCGATCGATCGATACGAGGACATGGCCGTGGATCAATGTACTCCTTGACAGCCCAAGTATTTGTGAAAAACTGTCTTGCATCAAGGTTGATCCTCTATCATGAAGCTAAGATTAAATTGAAGAGAAAAATATAAAATACAGGAAAAAAGTATTTAAACATACATATTTATTCGAAAAAGCTTAATTTTTCTTTCCTTTTATTTTTACTCTTCGATCAGTGATCATCCGATCTGAAGTACGGTGGATCTCGCAACAGTCCGAATATTTATGAAAAACCATCTTGCGGCATTGATCTTTTGTCATTAAATCGAACAGAAAAATAACAGAAAGTTTTGACTGAACAAACATTTGACCATTTTTGTCTCTGATTCTCGATTTTTTCAGTTTTATTTTATTTCATTTTTATTTATCCTCTTCTACGCGACCTAGATAAAAGATCGTGCAAAAAAAAGAAGAGTATAGTTTGCGATATCGTAGTCAAAAATGTATGTAATACGTAAGATGTGCTCGTGGCATATGGGCGCGATAAAGGAACGCATTTTTTATTAACGCCGCGGCGATGTACGGCGGCAGTTTCGCGAGGAGCCATTTGTCGAAGGAACGATTCCTCAACGGAACGAGAAATTCTCGCGGATTACCGGACGTCGACGTTCCATCACCGGCGGCTACGCACCGATGATAAATCACCTATCTCCCCGTAGCTAACTCGTTCACGAAATTCGCGCGAGGCAGCCACATCGCGACTGGCGATGGAGACGCGGTGGCGGAAAGCTCGGTCGAGGCACCTCGGTGCCCAGGCCGGGACTTTAATACCGTTAGTATAACGAGAGGCACCGGTTATCAGCGTGCGATCGGCCAATACTGCCGGGGAATAAATGAAGAGGCGCAGAGATCCGAGGCGAAATCATTACGGTAACGAGACATTAAGCAGATAAGAGAAACGCCGGCCCTCGGCTTGCAAGTTGCATCTATCGCGCGTGTGTTGCCCAGCCGCGCATCGCATGAGCTCGTAACTTACAACGGGGCGGCGTACGTGTACATGCCGGAATGGAATTTTCGTTATTAAAATACGGCTCTCTCCACTCGGCCAAGTGGATCGCGGGTAAAATTGTTCGTTAAGACGTAACGGCAGCGCTCGGCTGACGCGTAACCCATCTCCTATGTGCATATCGCAACTATGTGTTTTTTTTCAACACATTCGGCTGCGAATTATTCCGCGTGTGTTATTCTGTGTGCGTCCGCGGAACCGAGCCATTAAACTAATAGCGTAACGTATTAACGTGCCGTTAGATCTGCGCGTACGTTGGATGGATCGCGATCGCGCTTAATGGCTTAGAGAGCGACAGCGGCGGCATGAAGGAAATCCTTGATGGTTAAGTCAGAAGAGGCTGACGATTGGATTTCTATAGATAATAAACGCGCATATATTACGAGGTGAAGTAAACTCTGTGATTAGCGAGAGTAATTATCGTACGTTTCGCTACTCATCGTGACCTGATGTAAATTACTTTATCACACGTGCTGTTATTAACGCCCGATAATGCAATTCTAGTTCTATATATTAGTTATCAGCTGATGAAAAAATTATCGCGCAAAGTGAATTATATCCCAGGCGTGCTACTAGGTGTGCTAATAATACATCGACGATGATTTCGAAGTACGGCTCGCATTTCCATTCAAAGTATTAATAGCGTGGTTAATGACACTAACGGCCTTTCACCAGTGTTATTTCGTTATTATCCTTTTCAACATCCCAGCACTTTACCCTGTTATCTGATCTCGTATTAAGATAATGATCCTTTCATTATTTCAAGACTTATTTCTCATTTTAAATCTCCGTCCATTAGAAACTTGCTACGCAAATATTAGCGAACGCGCTTTGTTTATTACAAAGGCTCACTCAACATGAAGAAGGTAATTATTAACGGATGCTATCGATATCGAGAGATATCGATCACGACTTGACGACCTCGTTTCGGAAAAAAAAAAAATTGTTCCTTGGTCCGAGAGTTTTCGATGCTGATACACTCGTGCACCGCTGGTTTATCGGGGATTTACAGAAGTATTTTAAGAGCGGTGACGGAGGAAGGATCGCGGTTGAAGGCTGCGGAAAGAGCGGAAGGGGTCAGGCAGGTGATCTTGTTTGCTAATGGCGTACTCGTGTTCGAATGTAGTTGCCCCGCTATGTCCATACGTCTTCTGATTAAGATTAAAGAAACCGCGTATCTCGTCGAACGGCGCGCTTAATGTATTCACGCGCTCATGTAAAAGTTAAGAGTCGCCCTGGCGCACGATAGACCCCCGCACGAAACCCTTTTCCATCGTCGAGCGAGCGCTGTATATTGATCGGGTTCGCGTTCGCGCTCCGCCGAGCGCGGCCGCTGAAGGCGAAGTCGTTGTCCCGCTTTTCGCGTAATTGCGATCTATGTTGCAGTCGGCGCGCCCGCTTTCATTAAGATTGTGGCGCTCCGGGCGTAATTGGCGGCGATCACGACGAAGAATAATTAATTCGTTCATGCGCAGAGCGCGTGCTGTGCCGAGGTCTCTTCATTGTCAGGTAATACGTGCACTTAGGGCGAGGGAAACCAACGCGCTTCCCTGCAAGTAGAGACAAGTAAAAGAGAAGAAGCCTTAGATGAGAGAGAGAGAGAGAGAGAGAGAGAGAGAGAGAGAGAGAGAGAGAGAGAGAGAGAGAGACACTGATAGACGAGATATCGATAACGTAGATAACGATCTTTCGTCTACCGTGCGATCCTTTTTCATGTTCGAGAATAAAGGAAAATTGAAACCTGGATATCTTCTGTAATTATGATAATCACGAAATTGTATCATAATTAACCCTTACCGTACTAATATGGGTAACTAGTGACCGAGTGATTCCTGTTCGTGTAAGTTCCTTTGAGTCTTTCGATAATTATAAATTATACTACATTTTATTATTTTCCAAAATAAAGAGTCAATATTTATTCTAGAAAGTTGAAAGTATGTTGGTGAATTTTTAGAGATTTTTTAAATTATTTTGAAGAGGTGAAAAAACGAAGAGATTTGAAGTGATCCTTGATGGTATGGATGAGGCACCAAATTGTAGATGGTATGGCAAGGGTTAAATTGTTTACACAAATAATTTGTCGAAGTGTGCGAGAAAAAGTTTAATTTTAATTTCTCTTTACATTATATTGCACACTCGGTTTTTATATACCCGCAGTGCTTGGTCGTTGCCCGATTACGTGGCACTCGAGTGCACATCGATGCGTCGAGTGCTCGCCATGGAATGCACTCCCATTCGAGTCGCAGCACTTTGAAATGCGAACAACGAACTCCGCGCACGCACATATACACAGGCGTACGTGCGATTGCGTAAGGTAATTGCGAATGGTGCAGGGCTGGGTCTCTAGATCACACCTCGGAGCTTGAACGACCCCGGAGGCTGCTTTCGCTGCGAAACGAGTGTCGCAGCCACGCTCGAGCTGCGTAATTGTGAAGGACAGGCAGAATTTCTCGCCTCGCTAACAAAGACACGAAGAAACCTGCACTCGAGCGAACACGTTCGACAAAGCGGACCCCGCGAAATAAAGGAGACCATGTCTACCGTCCCTTCCCTCTTCTCTGTCTCTTCATCCTGCTCTCCGGCATACCTATCGAGAAGACGAAGAAAGAAAGAGAAAGAGAGAGAGAGAGAGAGAGAGAAAGACAGAGGATTCGATGGCCTCATAGGTGTGTTGCTGCATCGAAAATCCCGCGGGACGAGGCCATGAGAAGAGGAGGCCCCGTTCCGTCTCCGCTTTGGCAGCGTTGTATGTGACATCAATGGACCGATGCCCGCGAGAGAGGAAATGTCCCGCTAACCGATGTTGACAAGCATTGCGACCGTATTGCAAGGAAAGCGGACCTGGCACGGTTCATGGCTTCAGCCGTGGAACGAAATAGACACGAGGAAGCGAGAGGCCGCGGAGTGTGACATTACTGATGTAGGAAGAGTATTGTTTTTTCCACAGATGGCGCGAAGTGAATTTCTCTTCACTGTCAGAGATCCGCTGCGATAAAGGAGAGTCATACCTTGTCGGTTTTTTTGTCGTCGGGAAGAAACGACGTATTACGTTTTGACCGCTTCAAGGAACGAGACGAATTGTAAAGATGCGATTGCATTCAATCAAGCGATTCGCGTCTCAGCAATCCGTATACGATCATTCATCCAAATTGTCACGAAGAAAATAGAATGGAAGAAATTTGAGAATACACGGCTGTTATGTTTAATCATCGTGCATTATTATTCGCCAGCTGGATCGTGCGATTGCATCCGATTAGCTAGAACAAATTACTCATCGGAAAAAAATCTCCTTTCACCAGAGATGATCTCGCGTTACGCAGATGTCTTTGTGAAAAGGAACGGTCAACGAAAACAAGATAATGATGTCGAAAAGAGAGAAGCAGATGCATTCTAACGATGGTAGACGTGTGATCGCAAAATTTAGCACGAACCCATAACTACCGCTTCGCTAGATCGTCCTACTCCGACGACCAATCGCTTTAACGCCTTTTAATAGAGGAGACCCGTTTGTCTCACGTTTCTTTCAGTTATACTTGCATGTGGCCACGTTTCCATCTGGCGTGGTTAGATCTTGTTAACATTAATTATTGTTCGGACCGCGCGGTCTCGAGAAATAATTATTTATGCCAAATGGATACGTCAATCTACGGCGATACGAAACAAGGTTGTTACGGAATTGATATCAGTTACGTAATTATGAAATACTTCTGACGTATTCTAATTACGTATTTTATTACACAGTGACTGGTTTGAAGTTCGATAATTTGAGCGGACGTCCATTACTTTATAATATTATTGGATTACCAAAATACGTAATTTTATAATACAAAATTCACGTCATAGATGTTTAAAATTAAATTAATTAGTGTAGATTTTTTATTATGATTTTAGAGAACATAAATGTTTTGTTTAAGTAAAATAATTGCACAATATGAGCAATATTTATCATCTTCTTTTAAAGATGATAATAAAATAATACTAGTCTCGAAGTTCAAACATGATATTGCATGTTTTCGATCTTACATTAAATTAGCCGTTATTAAGTTTTCTATCGGAAGAAATTTTAGCGGCGACACGGTTTTTCTCATTTGCGTCTAGACGACAGTGAAATTCTCAAAGAGGATATTCTGACGTCTCGAGTGAAAACGTCGGAAAGTCATTAACAGACTCGAGATGTTTGGCAGACGAAAAGATCTTAAAAGCACGAGCTAGTATAAGTTTATACGGACTTTGCGATTTGATCGAATTTCCTTATTTGTTTCTTTTTCCTGTCCCCCTTTCTCGTTTCTCGCATATAGAAATTCTTGGATAAGCAAACCTCTGAAGATTAGTCCTCAATTAATTAATGCCCGTATTCATAGTCAGGCCTTGTACTTAAGGCTTCCTTAAATTTATCTTTTGATGCTCAGTAGCCAATGAAATAATTCGTAGAGTATCTGAAGATAAATTAAGGAAGCCTTAAATATAAGGCCTGATTATGAATACGGACATAAATGAATATATCGTACATAATTCGAATCTACGAAAACTTCATTGCGTAAATAAGCAAAGTTCGATGGTTGTCAATTGAGTGGCTATTACAAACGTTTGTGATTCACCCATTTTAATTGGCTTTTAACACTCGTATACGTTTCATGTACACATACGTGACACATGTCTCTCTCGTATGTTCATCTTAATAACGCAACTTTCTGCGAAATAATCAAAAAGTGATATGCCTGGGCTTTATGAAACGACCCGGACGTGGAAGGAGGAGATTTCGAGCGAGAGGGATCGAGGGAGAGTATAGGTGCTATCGGCGGATAGGTAGTCAGCTCGGTACGTATATTCATGCGCCTCCGAATAACTTCGAAGCGATGATATCGAAGCTACAAATTACCAGGAGGCCAACCACGAAACCCGCGATGGAAGCCCTCTTCTTTCCTCGCGGTTCCTCCTTCGCTGGGTAACCACTTTTTCTTCCTCTTCTTCACCATCTTATCCTCTCCGCTCGGTCCATCTTTTGCGTCCGCTTCTTGCCGTTCTCTGTCTTCCTTTCTCTCCCTTTCTCTCTCTTTCTTTTGCGGGATCGTGCCTTCTTGCTCCGTCTCCTTCGTCGTTCCTTTCGAATCTCTCCCAGCCCGAGAGTCTTCGCATCGGTTCATCAGAGATCCATCCACCGAAATTATAATAACAATAATGATAAAAGCAGGAACAACGTGCTGTGTCCGCAGGAATATAGGTAGAAGACCGCAGTATGGGAAACTGCAGCAAGAAGAGACCGAGGAAGGGGTTGAAGGAGGGTCCTTCACCTGCCGCCCGGCAGCCATCGTCTTTTTCTTCGTCTTTCATCTCTGGCACGTTTTACCATGCCACTTTTCGTTGAATCGTCAACCATCGATATCCTTGCGATTGATTGGGAAAGAGTATCCGCTTCGGAAGGGACAACGTGAAAGAATGCCAATTAATAATTCATATCGAACCCCTATAATTATTCCGAGTGCTAATTCTTCGATGTACTATATAGTCAATGCGAAACAATCAGAAATACTAACATTATTATTTTTTTTCGAGAATTTTTTTTTACAATTCTAAACATCTGAAGCTTTTAAAAACAAATTGGATATATTGCCACATCAGAAGAACGATAAATTTCTTAAAATACATACAAGGGTAATTATATTTGTTCTTCTCGCTCATACGTTCCCCTCTTAAAATAAACTCCTCAATTGTAATTACTTGCGTTTTTAAAATTTAAAAGACCGCTCCTACTCTGTAGTTAGATATTCCCGACGCCGATACGTGTCAAGACGTAAGAGGATCATCAGCATCGAGTAGGCGACGCAATGTCGGTGGAGAATAAGCAGCCGCGGGCAGGATGGGTCCGCTTTTTGATGCGCGCAGTGTGCGAGAAACCCGCGGTCCACCTAATAATTAATGCGGAGGCGTTTGAGATACGCCACACCCATCGGAACTCAATCAACGCGAGGCTAAAGGTAAGCAGGGGCTTTTGTAGGGGCGAACGGCTTATCTCCAAGAGCTTCGAGTCATCCTAATCAATAGCGTTGGTGGACGCGATGATGGCGCGCGGCGCATCGTCTTCTTCAAGGCGCGATGCATCGGTCATTCCCGTTTCTCAAGTTTCTCCATCTCGTTCTCGCTGTAGTCGCGGCTCGATGTCTACGACATCGTTCTACCTTTCTCCCTTTTACAGTTATGTATTAATTAAAATGCCTGTTTAATGGTTCGCGCGTTTCTATCGCGCGCGTACGTGACGCGCCTTTGTGAGCTTCTTCGATCGGCGTCGATCGAGCGACCTGCACGCGTGAAATCGATGTTCGCGATATCGTTCTCGGGGTGATTTACACGCAGGAATATTATGACTGCCGTCTATCGTATCGGCGACGAATCAATTTGCTCGCGTAACAGAGCGGTGACGCGGAGCGCCTGCCGGGCTTATCAATCGCGATTGAACGTGACTGGGCTTTACTGAGGCCTTGGCGCTACTAAGCAATTTCTGCGCTCGTTGCGCTTTTCTTATAACTTGATAGACTTAACTAGAGATCCTCTAATAAGAGTCTACACGGAGAAAATTTTATATTAAGTTTTAATACAATTTTAAATTACACTTTACTATGTCTTGTATTTTCGATGGACTCTCACAACATGATTTCGACTTAACTTTTACTAAAGCTAATTTTTATCACATAAATAATGTTAAGCCATATTCTAACATGAAAACAGTTAATTTTTACTATGGTACGCAAACCAAATTTGCTAGGTATATTTGATTTTGTAATAAAAAATTTTTACTATGAAAAAGTGTAAAAATTACTGTGTTATATTATTGTTTTTAAAAAAATAACTATAGCATTTAAACTTATAATTTACATGAAGTCCGCAGCTACTACCACATTATAGTAATTTTAAATAAAATTTTAAATAAAATTTTCGAGCCGCAGTTTTGTAGGGTAGTAGTTTTGTAGAGTAGTAGCCGCAGGGTAGTAGTTTTGATAAATCTGCGAGAAAGAAAGATATACATTTTTCTTTCTCTTTTTCATTTCATTCCATCTCTTTTTTATCTCTTCCTATTTTTCTATCTTTCTCTCTCTTTTCCTCAGAAATTGTTAAAACATAGCGATCCAATCAAAACTTTCTCCAAAGTCTTACGAGAGCGTTTCTAGACTCAACTATTTAGATTGAATATTATGAATGTTCAAGGTATTTGCGAAAAAAAATTCGTCGTGAAAACGATAAATCGTGCGAGATAATGGCAGTCAATTAAACGAGATGGGGACTTTAATCGATTTAATAGTAAGAATTTCGTTATCAGTAAACTGATAAGAAAACATTTCGAAATTGTCCTTGATTACTCTTCGCAGTACATTCACATATCAAGTTCCGATAATTATCATTTACTAACGACTAATTAGTGACTTTATTATCTGAATTACATTCGGCCGTGAGAAAGAAATCGGAGCGGTTCGTTAACCGCTCAATACGAAAACCTCCGCGAGGATGTGCGTATGTTTGAAACAGCCGAAAGAATTCTTTGTCTTCGGGCACAAATTGCTTGGCTCTGGCAACAGTTGCTCCTGTCCGCCATTCGACGAAAAGAAAGGAGAGAAACGAAATACTCGCGATGAGAGGAGGAAAAGGACGTATTCTCGTCGGGGAACCGATTCATCTCATGGTCTCGTTAAGTCTCCGTAGGACGTAGGGTATCGAAGGGAGGCTGGTTCTTCGACAGGAGGGCGCAAGAGAAAACCCATCCTCCAAGTTCCGTTCGCTCTTGTCCGCTCCTTCACGACAAACAAATTGTCTGTCGTTGGAATTGTCTGTCGCATTGAAACACGCGGAAATCGCTCCGACGCGTCGCGTTTCCTCCGGTAGGCTTGCGATCCGTCGGCAAGATTCGAAAGATCGAGAGATCGTGAGAGTGACGAAATAAGGATAAAAAGGAGATATGTGGGATATGTGGGCCGAATAAAAAATCGGCAAAACTGATTGTGATTTAACGGGCAACTTCGCTCAAGTACCATGAAAGCGATGTTCCATAAAACACCGATAGCGTTGCAAATTATTTGCGTAAACACCAGTAATACAATACGCGATTATTGCGCAACGTAACTTCGTCTTGTTATTATTCGTATATCTTAACGTGTTTATTTGAAATTATTAAATTCGTTGTTAAAAACGATGCCGAGACGTGTTTCTTGTAAATAATCATGACTGGCCTTTTACATATAAAACATATGTATATTTTCTTTTACGAAGTCACACTGAGAAAAATGTCCGTTCAAAAAGTAACAAACGGATATTTCCGATTGATTTTGATCGGATTTATAAGACTATCCGATCAAATTTATCGGATAGTCCTAAAATTTGATCGAATAGTCTTATAAATCCGATCAAAATCAATCGGAAATCTGTTTGTTACTTTTTGAACGGATAAAGCCCGGAAATGTTTCTCAGTGCACGAATACAGAATAGTTTTTCAATGCTGTAAAATGACTTTCGATGTTCACAGAATCATAATCATAGTTGAGCTATATATTTCGCAAATACAGAATAGTTTTCCAATGCTGTAAAATGACTTTCGATGTTCACAGAATCATAATCATAGTTGAGCTATATATTTCGCGAAGTAAATGCAAAATAATAGAAGGCAACCATCCACTTAGTATCGAGGAGACGAAAAGGGGGAGGCTGCGGCGACGCGCAATTTAGGGAGGCACCGACGGCGTGTTAACCCCGTCGCCGACGCGTCATTGTCATTTGTCATTGTCTCTTATGTTAATGTTCACCGGCGCCAGCGCGATGGTGGGAGCTTACTAATAGCGGTAATTAGCGCCGTGGAGCCGGCCGCTCGATATACATCACCTTCAGGCCGCGCTTTCTCTCTCTTCTCGAGAGAAACTCTCCCCTGCACCTTTCTCCTCTCGCCGTCTCTCGCCATCTCGTTGTCCGTACGTCCGTCTGCGGTCTGGACGAACGTGCGATGATTTCGCATACGCTGGCGAATCATCGCTAGATCATTACGCGCGGCGGTGCTCGCATACACTCGATCCGTCGAGAGAGTTGTTGCTGGTCATCGTCTGCAATCGATATCGGTTCTCCAGACGCTATATCGGAGAGGAGAAGAGCTTTCTCTCTCTCTCGCCAGAGATCCGTGTACGCGGGAGCGACTAATTATTCTTACAATTTAGCCTGTCTTATTACTCTCACGGGTATTTACATAGTCATGATATTACGTCGATTCATGATTGCGCTGCGCGCGTATGACCCATGCGAGAACGCTTCCTCGTTGTCGTCGTTCGTCGCCATCGCCGTCGCCGCGCCGCGTCGTCGCCATCGCGCCAGTGATTAATATACGCGAGCGAGCGAACGGGCGCGACGCGAAACTCGTTTAACGAGCTCGATTTTGCCTGGCGCACTAATTCGTTTTTGCATCTCCATTCCGTTCTCGCCGTTAATCATTTTTCCGCTCGGGTAACGCGCCACGGCCGGGGAGAAAGTCGAATTCGATTAATATTTACTTTTTTCTCTTTTCCCAACCCGGGTTCATTCTACATTCGAAGTGCCGGTCGGTTCACGATGCGCAGCTGCGATAGGGGAATCGATGTACGAAACGCCGTTCCGATTTTTACGATCGATATACCGGGAAATAACCGGCGATGTAAACGAGTTCCGTTATTTCAAATTGAAAATCTCGGCGCGCGGCTCGCTACTGTTGAAAACTATGTCAAATCCCGATCGCACCAATAAAACTTCCCATCTACTTTATTTGCTTTGCCTGATTTTTAATAAACTGCGCGCGCGCGTATACGTTCGTTACATATATTTGCCGTTATACTTTCTCCAGAGCGCATCTCCTTTGAGTAAGTTTAATAACGTGCAGCGGGTTATTTCGAGTTCCAAATCTGGCGCATGAAACTTTTTCAGGTCTATCGACGAATCATCGTCGGTTCATTAGATTGCCCAGCTGCTTGGAGATTACTATTGTCGCGATTGTTGCCGGTCATCGTTTGCAATCGATGCCTCGAAAACAGTATGGGGTCTATTCTCGACGTATGCCGTGCGGCTCGTGCGTCATTTTATTCGCGCGATACCAAAGCTGACGGATATTCGCCTTATTCGCATTCACGCTGTAATTAAATATTTTTCCCGTGACGGATACCGCTTCAACTGCGTGTGGTATAAACACGTGGGTGTTACAAAAGATCCTTTCAGTTCGATTTAATAATAGATTTCTCATTAACCGACTCGAAAGTGTGACTCGAATTACACGGTCAGGTTTAATTTAATAAATATTTTTACTTTCGTTTTCAATCAATGGTTCACTAAAAAAAAAAAAATAATTTTAATATTAGCAGAAACCGCTAAATTTTAGAGGATTTTATTCTTATATACGGCCTCAAGAGGAATCTTCTGAAATCAAGAGGAAAATATGCTAAGCACAATATTCTTACAGTTAGAATACTTTCGTTTCGCATCTGCAATAAAAATCTTGCTGTTCCTAATATAATTTACTCGTAAGAGGACACTCCACTTTCAGTAAATATATTCTTCTTCATACAATAGGAAAACTGTTAGAATAATCTCCAATACATTTTTGATGAATAGTCCAGTGCATTGGAAGAGGGATATTCTTTCTGTAAAAATTTCTGCTTAGAATATGAGGCTACCGGAAATTTCACTTTACAATTACATTATCTTTTTTTGAGTGTTAATTTAGTAATATAGACTAAATTTATATTTGACAATTAACGCGAAAATTTATTGCGTTAAACATTTTAAATACGCTATTCTCATAAAACGCTCTTTTATGAATGTTCTTTTATGGATGCTCTGAAAAAAATAACTCGAAAATCAAACTCGTTACGACGCACATCTAGCTGTCCCACTTAGATAACGCTAATTAATTTAATAATAGATAAACATTACTGCTGCAAGATTCCTTTCCGGAATCTAGTACTTTATTGATATGGCTCGTTGGTATTCCATACCATTACAACTGCGTGAAGCACGCGGGCGGTCTCGCTGCCGAGAGGAGAGTTTTTTCACCATCTTTTAATTGCAGCGCAAGAGAACCGTCGTGTAGCCGCGAAGACGAGGCGCTTTCCTCGGGGCGGGAAACAAGCCGTGACTGTGCAGGGACACATACTCGTTGTCAATTACTGAGAAACTCTACTGGCGCACACGCAAGGGGAGTCCTAGCCACGTTTTCTAAATACGGCGCGATAATCGCAGTGCTCCGAGGCACGCGGTACTAATTATCATTACGTCGCTTTATTACGGCGTGCTGGTAAGCAAGAAGATCGAGAAACGCACACACATACACTCGGCCGTAAGATCCGCGGGGATTCCCGCGGGCATGTCTCGCATATATTCATCCGCGTCCACTTTGCCACTGAGTTTACACCTGCCAGGTAGCAATGCGTTTTGTTTCAATATACGTTTCCCCTTCGTGTTCTCGTCTTTTCTGAAACAATTCTCTATATCCTGCAGTTGTTCTTACACAATTGTTATTTTGTGTTGCAATTAATATATCTTATTTCTTGAGCTTTATTTGGAAAGGACTATTTTAATGAAACATCTGAAAATATACACAGAAAAAAAAACTATTCTTAAATCAACCATAATATATTCATATCAAGCAAAAATATTGTAATCTTGCTTTAAAAATGTTAGTCTTGATGTAAGAGACTATTCTTAAATCAACCATAATATTAGGTATTAAACTTAATTCCTGCCGTTTTTCGTCTCCAAAATTGATTTGTTTTGAAGGGAAATACCTTAATCAAAGTATTATAGCAAGTATTGAATTAAGTACAAAGTAATACTTGCATCAAAACAAATTTAATCAAATCAAGATTGATATCTTTAAAGCAAGATTATAATATTTTTGCTTATATATGAATATGGTTGATTCAAGAATAGTTTTTTTTCTGTGTAGCTTGATACAGATCTGAAAATAATTTTGTTGGATCATAAAAAATATTTATGTAGGATCTAAATTGATTGCTGGAATGTCAAAATGTTTTCTGTAGCATTGTTCATCATGTTTGAGATTCCTATGTAATTATTTTGATGTCCTAATAAAATTACTTTTAGATCCGTACTTTGTTAAATTTGTAGATACTTCAGCAAAATTATTTTTTTCGTGTAAAATTAAATATGAATATTGCAAAGTAGTATTCATAATTAATTTTACGAGATACAAATCGTTATTTAATTCTTCATGAAAAACAACGATCAAGGTATTCAATTTCCTTTTGTCCTCCTTCTAGTAACGACATATTGATATTCATTTAATTTCGATATTCATCCATTATACATGCACGCTAGCTTAATGAAACTAACACGGCGAAGAAAAAATCGGGGTCGACATCACTCGTGGCAGCCTCGTTTCGCAGAAGTTTCTTCTCACATGTTTTTGCGAGATAATTGTTGCAAAAAATATCAAATTCCATACTTGCGATCGAATGAATAACCGAAGAGGTCAAACATTAATGCATATGTGCGCGAATATCGACAAACAAGGTCGACGTAATTATTGTCGAAAGAGAACCGGTAGTAAAATTTCGGGCTTCCCTCTACATTTATTGCCAGCGACGATGGGGATGATGCCAGTATCAGTTTCCTCGTGCACATAAGTGGCGATTTTCGATCATTATGGCCGACTAAGTGGATCTCGAAGGGGCGATTTCGACGGCCGAAAATGTTACGCATAACAAACAAATGCGGGGATGGCCGTGACCTTTTTTTTATCGGCGTGCCGTGCGCAAGTCATTTAAACCAATCGGGTGGCTCGTAAAAGGGATGGTAAAAATGAACGCAGGAAGAAAACGGGAGAGAAAGAGATGTTAATAGCCGCTTACCGCCGCAGGGGATACAATTGCGATTTTATATTTTACGTTCCTCGGATGCCGTGAATTCTAATCGTTCCCGTTTATCTGGATATTATTACATTGGATTACATTGGACAAATCACGGTGCTATAAATTTGCGGAACTAAGTTTTCGGCCGTTCAAAATCTCATTAACGAGTAATATAAAGCGAATTTCGTCCGTCGATACGATCAACGATTAGTATTATAATGGTCACGATTCTGCTTGGAGTAACGTACAAAATTATGTGCACTTAGAAAAATGATCTAGTTGAAGGATTAAATAGTAATTCTGATAGAAAATGGATGAATCAGAATTTTCTGATTTAATCTATTAAAATTCTAATTGAGATAACTAGAATTCTAATTGATATAATTATTCTGGTAAAAATAAGAACTCCAAGTAAATTTTACCAGAAATTATAATTCGCTCTCGATCGCAGTATTAATGTTGGCAATAATCTTGCTCGGTATGTAGTAAATATTGTAATTAGAATGTTGTTATCGGTAACAATGTATTTCTCTGATTATGTGTGTAGAGTATAGACAACATAATTATTGTTTCTTATAAATGTGTGTCTATATAAAATATATTAAAAGTCGTCTATTCTGAGACAATGCGATGAGAGTGAAAATAGAATCATTTCTCTCATCGCATTGTCTAAGAATAGTTTGTTTTTGTTTTATTTGTTTATTGCCGGCAAATTAAAGTTTTATATTTTAACTAAATGACATGTTTATTTATTAACGTTTTCAATTTTTAACTTATAACGATTAATTTTAGACTCGTAGCTCTTTTTCCTTTTCGGTTTTTAAATTTATCGAGCCTTATTACTATTATTACAGTTTACCAGAAATATTGTATCCACCAGAATTCCGATTATCTCAATTAGAATTCTAATAAATTTAACCAGAAAATTCTGATTCGTCCATTTTCAACCAGAAATTTTTTCAGTGTTCTGTCGGCGGCGAATGCTGTTAGGCTCGGAGAGTTATGCAAATGGAGAAAATAGCAGAGAAGTAAAGAATGCGTAGGTATGCGGAGACGCGCATTGACAAATAGACGGATAGCGACGTTGCGTTGTAACATACGATCTTAGCTCGGACACTTAACATCGTAATCCCTTCAGTCACCTATCCCGTCATACGTGTACATGACTCTGCATATTTTTTTCTTTATTATTTTCCCTCGCGCCGACAGGCGACAAAGCGCACACGTGCAAGCGCACACGCAAACGGTTATTTTGAACAAATTATTCAATTCGTTACAGGAGACATTTCATCATTTGAATTAATCAGAAACTGAAATACCAGCTAAACGAGTCTCATTGTGTTACCCACTGAAGACTTTATTACATTCGAAGACTTCGTCGTAACTTCTCTATTAGGAAAGCAAAGTTTCCAAGTATCTGCGAGATAGGCACCGAGTGTAAATTCGTTGCAGGTGCGTGATTAAGGGGAATAATAAGAAGCTACCTCGGCAGTATCCCGAGAGCGGCGGCCGCGATCCTTTCGAAACGACGATGAGATATTTCCTCGGAGGTAATCGCGCGTAAGAAACACTTTCCAATATTTTTACGAGGCGCGTGCATTAACGTGCCGGGGACCGGTTTATTCGCGGTATGAAACGAAAAAGATGCGGATAGATGCATATCGCACGAGGTGCTCAAAGGCACGAGAAAGCCCACTGTCATGCGTCGGATGAAAACTCAATGACGACCGCGGGATTTTCTTCCGCAGAAAGGGGAAGAAAGGGATGGAGAGAGGGAGGGTATACTCCGCACTTCTCGGCTGGTCGTTAAGTAAGACGGTTACATTGAGAGATGGCCAATGTAAATTGCGACGGCAAGGTACGTATGTGTCGTGCGGTCCGTGTAACGATACATCAACGTCAGCAAATTGTGATAAATAAAGCGCAATTGAAGGCGAGAGGACGTACGGATGGACAGGCAAGCACGACTGGAGGAAGGTGGATTTACTTTTCAGCAGATGCTAAAGCCGTCTGTGAATCCTTATCTCGCCAGAGCAGAGCGCGCGCTAACGACAGCCGTAATGAGTTGCTATTAATTAACGAGGCTCATTGGCGTAACGCGCATAATACGAATCATCGGCTATAATGGATGCGGCAGCGAGGCGACTGACGTCGCCAGACGAGAAATGCAACTCCCGCAGGTTGTCACTTTTACGATTGTCGTGGTTCAAGGATGTTTCAGTATATTCAATACAACAAGTGAAGCCACTCTAAAATATCTTTTCGATAAAAAGATGTAGAAGAATTGTAACAAAATAATTAATTATCGCAAAAGTATGGAAAAGTAAAGAGTAAAAAGGTGTGATAAAGAAAATTATTATTTTATATATTAATCGATGCACGATATACTTAAATTTAATTTGTCATCTGTACCTTAAACATTTATAAACATATCTCTAGGATTACCTTAGAATTAATATAATTATCTCCAAGTAAATATGACGTTATCTCAAATTATAGTTGTTAAATTATAACCTACTCGTCAAGAGTCTAAGTGCTTCTATTATACACCTCGGCAAACGTCAAAGAGTCGTGACAATCAGAATTCCACGGTAGCCCGCGATCTATCGTCAGTCTGTTAAACTCGCTGCAAGCCGTCATTAAATTATTACGCGGTGGCGGGTTCTCGCGAAAAGGGGAGGGAAGGGGAGGGGGGAAGGAATGAACGTGCGATTATCAGAGTTATTCGGCTGTATATCGTTATTAGAGTTGGAAAAGAAGCAGCAGCTTTCCTCATATCCTCAGAGTGCGACGACAGTATGAGCCCTCCGAGCCGCTCGTTATCGTAATTGGATAATGCCCATACTAGACCTGCTTTTCTTCGTGCCGCCACTGTAACGGTAAATGGTCTCACATGCAACTATAAAGTGTAAATATCCGGATTGAGCTGCTTTCTCTCGATTTTCCACGATCTTTATTCTTTTCCTTTGCTCTCAGAGATAAATGCTTAACTTCCCAGAATCTGACATTTGTTAAGGGATTTAACGAAGAATATAAAACGAGATATTTAATTTTAAAAGACTAGTGAATATCTCCGAGGGAATTATTCTACAAAATTACATTCGTCCGTATAGCTAAAGACTTAAAGTTTCAGTTACATCAGAGTTTCTCTATATATATATATACATTTACTCCTCCTTCCTTTAAATATCTTATTGATGAATCATCCGTTACATTGCCCACGTATGGACGTATTGAAGAGGAGGCGTTTGGAATTCGAAAGGGTTTCCGCGCTATCTCTGAAAGTAAAGACGAAAGGAGGCCAGGGTACAGAAAGTAAAGGAAAGAGGGAAAGGTGGAGGAAGATGGAAAGGAGGAAGAGGCTGCCACCGCGTCTGGACCACATTGCATTACCGTGGGCACTATAGAAGCAATCAGCGAATGATGGAGTGGAGGAGGGGAATCGTCAGCGCTATCTACGTAATATATCGTGGGTTAATTAATCGTTTAATGAAACAGTAGTTAGCCGTGATGATTGTGATATTTTATTATTATCCCTCGACGAGGGAGAGAGACTCGGAGAGAGGATCCTGAGGATCGACGGACCGACGACCTTAGGGGGACGCATGGACGACGGCCTGGGATAACTAAAGAAGAAGAAGGAGAAAGCGAAAAAAGAGGATTGCTGACCGATGATAAAGAGAAAGAGAGAGGGGGAGAGAAAAAGGGGGAAAAAAAGAGAAAGAAAGAGAAGCCCGAAGAGGAGGTCCAAGAAGCAATTTGCGAGGAAATCGTTGCTGCCTGCCAGAGCAACGATTGTTCGCGCTTGATGTATGGAATGCTCACGAATGGTTTTCGTTATGTTATCACGCGTGTTGTTGCGCGTAACGAGATTTATGCCGTAGTTTCTCGAAATTACATTCTCAGGGTGGTGGGGCCAATTTTCTATTTCGCCAGAGTTATTCGCGCGCCGCGCCGCGGCCGGGCGATTAAGACCGACTGATTGCGTTGCAGTGATATGAAGTTTCGGAGTAAGAAATTAATTTTTTTCAAGATTAATGCCGGCAAACTCGAGATTAACCTATTACTATGACGGCTTATTCGCGCAATATATTTTTCGCAGTGTACGTAAATAACGTCTCTAATTTCCTATTGTAATAGAGTCTACACACATTTCAATTAATCATATTTTATTCGAACCTTTCCGCATTTTTCTTCGTCTACGAATTCTTTCAATGATCTTGAAGTTCAGAACAAGAGAGTGATTTTTTAATATCCTTAGATGAGAAATAAAAAAAGAGGAAGAGTTGATATATTACGCTTGATACGGCTTTCAAGTTTGACTCGGAAAAAATTAGATACGCTTACCAGTTGGTGGGATCTATCTAGAACAAGAAATCGTTTCTCGCCACGTCGCGAGGCTATCGTTGGGTACCTGGTGATAAATCAACGCTGCAAACGGTCGAGCGATCGCCGTGAAATAAATGCAGGAGGCGGCGGCAGCATTTTCCTCTTCTTACACACGTCGTTTCTGCGCCTCGCGAACGTCGAAATTCTGTGCCGACGACGACACGGGCCAGGAATTCGTGTCGGTGGCCGGCGAGCTGCTCGCTCGTTATAATACACGAGAGCGCTCAATGGAGCGTTTAATAATGATGATTTGGTGGCCGGATCGTCGGTTAGGTTCCATCTTCTTTTAGCTCCCTCACCTGATTCCCTTCTTCTTCTTTCTCACCTCTTTCGCACAGTCAGATCGTCTCCGTTTTCTCTCATTGTCTCCTCCTCTCCTACGTCGCTTCTAACCTGATACTCGTTTTGGTAGGTGGAATATGTATTTCTTGTAGAGCGGGTGATTGATCGCTTAAAAAACTAAACTCCACAGCCACGGGACCTGGAGTCTGTGTCGACTTCTTCTCGTTGCTTCCCTTTTTTCTTCGATATTTGCCTCACGGTCATCTTTTCTCGGTAGCTGTATAATTAATTGTGTACGGTTAATGTTAATTACGGTATTAATGTTAATTGTGTACGGTGCGTCTGCTTTCGTTATGCCATTTTTAATCAGTTGCTGCTGACATCAGCCAAACAACCACTACGTCATTACATTCATGAGAAGAGAGATCCAATCAGTCATTGCAATGCTAGTGGAATCAAGCGAGATAAATTAATCGATAGAGATGATTTCCATTACAACCGGATTCCACCAACGGAATTCTCTTTCTCTCGTGACGGTCATATTGGTGTCTGCAGTAAAATTAATAACAAAGCAGTAATTATATGTATATGTTTACTTTTATTTAATGAGAAATAAGTCTCATTAAATGGAAGTAAATGCAGAGAGAAAGAGAGAGAGGAGCAGCTGCTTTATTGTTATTTGCAAAACTCATATATTGAAAACATTGTAATTATTAAGGATGATTATTTTTTTTAATTTGACGAAAACTGTCTATCTGCATTCTGTTTCATCAAAAGAATATTAAGCTTGTAATAAATACGTTATTAAGGAATGACTATCCAATAGAGTTTTTATTTGAAATGATTTCTAAATGTTTGAAATTTTTATTTGCTAAACGCCTCGTGGAAGAGAAAAAAAGGTGACAATAATTGTAATTCTGACAATAATAATCTTGACATTAACAACTCTGACAACAATAATGACAATAATTCTGATAATGACAACAATAAAAACTCTGAGAATTTGATAAGAATTCCTTGGTTTGTTATTCCGTATACTTTGACTATATCGGATAAATTCTCATCGATCTGTAAAAATGAAAATCTTAAACTATCATTTTTTAGAAATATTAATAAGCTTAATAGGTTCATCAAGGTCCAGAAGGACATTCTTCCAAAAAACTGTAATAAGAATGTAGTATATAAGATAGAATGTAAAGATTGTGATGCTTCCTACGTCGGTCAAACGAGTAGGAAATTAAGCTCCAGAATTGCAGAACATCGCAATCATATTAACTGGAATACTACCAACAAATCAGTAATTACGGATCACAGAATTGAGTTCAGTCACGAATTCGATTGGGAGAATGTTCAAATCCTAGATCATGAGAAATTTTTAAATAAACGCTTAATTTCTGAGAAAGCGCATATTCTTATGTGAAAGAATGGATTAAATTTACGTTCAGGCACTGAAGGACTTCATCATGCTTATACCACGATGTTAACAAAATTAACCAATTAGCGCTTATTATATTTAGTATTCTATATTTTATGTTAAACAATGTCACTCTTAAAAATTTTATTCTATGTCTCAAATCAATTGTAATATTTTATACACAATGTCTACATTTATGTTCTTGTTATTCATGACACAAGAATTTGTTTTTATCACTGTTTGACCTCAGAAAGATAGGAAATGTACGTTAGAACCATTCGAGACGCCGAATTGTGAATTGTAAATTATATACATGTGCTTTTAGCACGAGTAATTTACGGAGTAGAGAATTTCTTGCCATAGCTTCATGACATGGTTGACGATCGTTTGAGGTGAGTCACTCAAATAATTTTTGAGAATTTTGTTCTCTTCAGTATATTTAAACATTTTCAACTTTAAAAATCAGATTCCATTTCAGTCTTGGGAACCTAAGAGTGACTCAACAAAAACAGATCACTTAACCAATATGGATTTTGAATTATGTGTAACTTGCTGATGATGACTCCAAAGAGAGTGGAAACGTTCAAAATTTTGGAATAAAGATATACGTCATTTATCAATTGGAAGTATACATGGATTAATATTTATGCGCACCTTTTCCCGCGCTGACTCTCATTAGCCTTAATTTTATTGTTATTTATTGTAAAGTTTGAGAGTCCGATTAAAATTATAGTTCGTTGCAATTCTGTTTGTTGCAATTACTATGTTTAGATTTTAATTTGCAATTTTCAATCAAAAATCAAGATCTAACAAGGTTTCAATTCCTTTGATTGAAATGTGCTATTTGTTGAACGTATGGACTGTATTAATCTAAAGCAATTTAAAAAACTTATATTGACGATACGAGTACTTTTCTTATGTCGTCTTCAAATATAGATCAACTTTAATCTCAGTTTAATTTACTTTCTATCTTTTTCTAGTTCCTAGAAAACTAGATAAAGATAGAAAGTAAGTTAAACTAAGATTAAAGTCAATCTACATTGGTAGAAATGAACATTAATCTGATAGAAATTTTACATCCATTTCTCAACGTTTTAGTCGAAAACCTTTAGGGTCGTATTCATAGTCGTGATTCAATTTGAGATTCGATTTGAGCTAGATTTTAATCAGTCTTTCATTTGGAAAACGCTTTTCAAACCACGATTTAATAAATCTGATTGATTCAATCTTTAGTTCAAACCTAGCTCGCCTGAAATGAGGCTCGATGTACGACTATGAATACGGACAGAGAAAGTAACCACTAACTGAAATATTGTCCCGCAGACTACATAATTTCATATGATTTCATCTGATTACAAATAATTTTTTTCACTACATATGAAATAATTTGGTAAAATATATGATTTTATTTAATTAATTTTAATATTATACAATGATTTCTCGTGGTTGCATATATCATTATCGGATCATACGTAGAAATTTCATATGAATTTTATAATAATTTCGAGGACTCAGTCCTACGATTACATTAAGTGATTACCTCCTCGAGACCTTAATGTAATAATCCAAAATAAAAACAAATGCAAGCTGCGAGTCTCAAACAAAAAATGTAGCACATCTGCGGCGGTAGACATGATATCGCCGGGGGTTGTTATTTCGGACAGCACGAATGATATTTCGGAGGATTAAGAGAGCTCCTCTCTCTCTCTCTGTTTTTTAAAGGCCCTACAACCAAAAGCTCGCACACGCGTGCTTTCGATCGAATGTACGACGTTCCACTCATACATGCAACGATGGTAACTTAATATCTCGGCTCCGAGACAAATTTCCGACTATCGATACCTGTTGCTCGCCGCGGTACGGAATCTACATTCATTAGCCCGATACCGTTTGCTCGCGCATGTTGCACCGTTGCATCTTCGTCGCATTCGTACGCTCCGTGCAAGCGTTGAAACGCTCGCGGTCGTTGCGCGCGCGATGCTTCTCTCCCTCTCCCTCTCTCTCTCGCTCTCCCTCTCTCTCCTCTCCTTCATTCGTCTTCGCACACACAGGCGCGGCCTAAAAGCGCGTAAACTGGTGCTGTTGCCGGGTGATAAATGTCGAAGAGAAAAAGGATTCGCGCATCTCGTCGATTCGTCCGCTCCTTTCCCTTCGGCGAGGACCTGCACCTCTCCGAATCGCTCGCGCACGCATTGGCTCTTTAAAAAACAGCCTCGCGCTCATTCGTTATGTATTATTCATTACACATTATTGCGGGGACTGCCGATTCATTTGCTGCCACGGCGGTAGATTATTACTTCTCGCGTCGCGTGATGGGATGAAATCGCAATGGCGACGATTCCGAGGGAGAGCAACTGCAATTTCGGATCGCAAAAAGTTTTTAGAAGGGAGATTCTTCGTTTCGTTTGTCGATAAATAAAAATGTATCGTCTCGGTAAGTGCAATGGTTCATATTTTATATACGAATGTAAACTCAACACTCTCTGTCAGAGTCTTCTCCTACCCTTCCAGACTTCCCGGCATCTCGAGTATCGGAATACGCCGGATCGGACAAATCTCCGGCTATCGATAACCAACGTTTCTTAGAGCGGCGAATCTACATTCGTTAACCCAAGGCAGCGACTGACGACGAATAAATCTCAAGACAGTCGCAATCCGCCTCGCGTATTCCTTCGTCGTCTCTCACCCTTCGCCATCCCTTCCTCATCCGTCTCTCGTGAGCACGACTCGCACACACGCACGACCTAAAAGCGCGTAAACTGGCGCGGCTGCCGAGTGATAAATGCTGGAGAGAAGAGGATTCGCACGCCGACATCGGTCGTCTTCTCTCTCTCTCTCATTTCTTCCTGCAAAGCTTCTTCTGAAACTACGGATCGCTCGTTACTGCCTGCACGCGTTCACGCGTGTATCGCGTACATACACGCGTGTGCATTCGTGCTTGCAGACGCGCTTGCTTGCTTGCTAGCTTGCTGACATATCGAAGAGAGACGCCGACATACGTAGTTACACACGTACGTACGGACGCATGCATGCATGCAGGCACTGCGCCTCATCCTTCTTGAGGCTACTGACGCGCCAATAAGCGCGCGCGTTTCATTTGTAATTAGGGAGAATGTAAATCAAAGTCCTGGACCGCGCCGCCTCCTGCTCCTGCCAGCGTCTTCTCTCCTTCTTCATCCTCTTCGCGACTCGCGAATGTGTACCTGCATGTGTACCTCCACGTGTGCGTGTGAATACGTTAGACTTGCTATACTATATCTCGTCCTATAGGGCTCCACGTGGTGTACGTCGTCTGAGTCTAGCAGCATGTATACGACGAAAGATGTTCGGCGGTTGAATGTAACGCGCGTTGCAAAGGACTCTAGCTCGTTCACACATGGACATCATGTATGTACGAATAAGTATTAACGTTCTGGAACATATGTATCGATTATATGTGTGTGTATGTGTAAAATGCACACATGTATACAGCATGCAGGCAATGGACATAGCCCGACGAGCTTCCTTGGGCTTCGCGCATTAGTTAGCTGTCCGTCCGCGTCCAGGTGTCCGCACAGTTAAATGTTAATTTCGTGCTCCGGCTGGAAGTTTGCTAATTAGAAACTATCTATCCGGACGCCAGGACGTGGGTGTGCGCTAGGGTTTCCGCAACAGCTCTATTTCGACTGAGCGACGATTTGATCGAATTCGAACCGAGTGATGCATCGTGAACGATTCGTTCCGGACGACAGCATCATTTGCTTTCTCGAGAAGGGACGAAATCGACATTGCGAGACGAACACGTTTCGAGAGAGAATGTGTGTACAATTAACAAACGGCAAACCGAGAAAGCTTAATCATGAGTGGCGTTTAATGAATTTTTTTTCTGTGTATTGTGTGTCCTGTAATAGAAAGTATTGCGTGTTATAAAAGAAAAATAAGATATAAAAAATGTAAAATAAGATTATATATATTTTTTTAATATTGTGGTGTAAAATAAATATTGTTGATGTCATTTACGTTGTTATTTTTTAAGTTCAAATATTAAAAACTTTTTTTTCAATTATTTTATCACATAAAATATAATTAAAAGTATGCAATGATTCAGATATGACATAAATACAAATTACATTAAAATCTAAATTTAAATTATGATAGCGATTTGTCTTGACAAAATATTCATTACCAAAAAGAAGTCCAAGTAAAAAGAAAAGAACAAAGCCACCGTCATCGAATTAGAATTCGGTAGAATCTCATCTACCAGTAAGCCTTTCTTCTTTTCCGACAATTCTCTCGCCTGCAGCATCCGTGCGAAAGTGTCACTCTCACGGCGGCGATAAACATGTGCAGGAGTCGGTCCAACAGGACGGACGAATGGAAACCATTCCTCGCGCGTAACACGAAAGGATGAGACTGTGAGGACTAGGGGGTGAGACACAGGAGACAAAAGACGTAGGGTGGAAGCAGGGGGAGGGAACCCGGGTGCGACGTGCGCACGTCTCGGAGCTCCTTCGTGAAGCGCGCATACCTGACCGCGGAATGCACGTTCACTGAAAACGAGGGGAACGGCTATTGTCTTGTCAGCGGCTGCCGCTAAATCTGCTCGCGGATCTCTTCACGATCGTACTCTGCCCCCGGCCCGGCGGCTCTGCCCCATCGATTCCGCCTTCTTGTCTTGCGTACTTCTTGGTCGTTTTCGCCACATCATTTTGTTACTTTGCTTCTGCGACGGTCCGTCTGATTTCTCTCGGTTTCTTCGAAAATGGTGATTGTCCGGGACTAAGGAATAGGCGGAATTTCTTTATTCGCAGAATTGTAAGAATCACTTTTAATTATTTTGTACCTAAGACTTATAATTTTGAGCACTCTTTCAATCACGTTCTTCAATGTTTGATTTATTAAACAGAAACCAAAGTAGGAAACTCTTGAAAACTGTATAAACTCATGAGATATATATATTCAAGTTTCTTTTAATAAATAAAGATGCCATGATTGGAAGGGATAAGATACAGTAATCAGAGATCGAAGGCGAGCAGGTCGGTTAAGGTTCAACAAACCGACCAGAACGTGGCTGGAATTTGATAGGATATCTTCCCGTTCGCAAGATTCTATGATCTTGAACGAAACTTTATTGCGACTGTACTTCGATAAAGTTGGAGTAGCGTAAACCTTGGGGTATAATCGTTGATAATGGTTTGATGATTTCGAGCATTTAGCATCCTGATGTTTCGCGAGAAAATCTGCGACACCGACGACCATAATGTCGTCAATATTACACATACACACGATGTTTTATCCCAGTATATATAGCCGCTGCATGTATACACAAAGTCATTACATCCGCTTTTACGCGTACACAAAATATAAAGACCGGTCACTAACGTGGTTCGCGAGGCATAAAGGAAATATTGAAACACAGTAGGAGAGTTCATAACGACCGGACATCACCGGGTCGGCTTTATCGAAGGATTAGCTTGTCGCTCGTAACAACCTTGGACCCGGCAAGAGTGCGTCAAGTAACATCACCATATTGGTTACACAGTAACGCTTCGCGTCGATAAAATAGGCGACAGAGTAACGACGAGGGAGCGAAGTGGCGCGGGAAAGGGGTAGGTTTTATGAACGTGTGGGGGTCAAAGGACTCTCTCACACGTGACCTGTCTCGATATTTCCTGCTTCGATATTCCACTCGTCCTCTCGCGCACACAATGCATTCATCTGTCTAATATATCTAATGCTCACTCCACAGCTCGCACGCGTGCTTCCGGCACAAGACGACAAGTCCCTCCCTTTTTCCATCCGATTTGCAAGTTGGTTACAAACGAACTTGTATCGATCGATCGTACGCGGCCAGCGATCAGTTAGCCTGACAAAGCTTGGAGATGGAAACGTCCCGGGGAGACGGACGAAGTGCAGAACGTCGAAAAGGAGACGTGCACTGCAGAGGACGACGTGAACATGAACGCGGAGGACGATGAGGAGACAACGAGCGTTTGAGAGCGAGGAACTATTCGCTGAGAAGGAATGTATCTCTTTGATTTCCTTGATGTACGAATGGAATATTCTGGATGAGGAGAGAGACGGAAAGAGACGGCATAGTTTTCATGCGACACTGCGACCTGGATCTTTCGTTATGGATGTATCGGAATATCGCCTCGCGTTTCATATGGCATTGACAGAGAATATCGTCTTGTATGAGGGACGAGTTTATAGGAACGTTGTCTTAGCGGCCCACGCCTCGGACAGGAGCTCTTTTTTTTTGGCCTCTCCTCGTCGGAACGGTTTCGTTAAATCCGCTCTGCCTCTTTCTTGCTCCGTCTCTCGTTACTCGTCGTTATGGTACAGCACCGCGAGCTATATTAATTTCTGCACCAAGCATTGATTAATGCCGGTGCCCCGTGATCGTGCCGACCGTCGGCGAACAGTGAGATGAAGAGGGCGCGTATCCGGAGAGGAAGGGAGGAAGAGAAGCCGGGGGACCGAGAAGCGACGAGAGATCGCGTGACGGCCAGATATTTGTGGGACATAGCCCGTGAAATAATAGAGGCACGCTGCGCCGCGATAAGTCGCCGTCCCGAATCGTTCAACAAATCCTGGAAATACGACGAAGGCAGCGAGTATCGCGAGAACCAGCCCGCTCGTTCGCGAGAGGGACTCGTTGCGAACTGGTTTTCGTCTCATTTGGCGATTAACGTTAATTAATCCTGGCCCGGGACGATCGCGCAGCACCGACGGTTATTCTGCGTCAGAGTATCTTTGCGTGCCTGCGAAATATTAGTGACGATTCAATGGGTCTGAGTATGGACGATGAGACTGCTGATGTAAATATGACAGGGGCATAAGTTCATTATTTAATTGTTGTCGCAAATGTACAATTCCGTAAACATTTAAAAAATATTGAAAAAATATACATTTTGAGAGAAATTTATTTCTTTAAATAAATTTATATTCCTTATAATTATTATATATATCTTCAAAAGAAATTTGTTAAATGTTAAAGACATATTACTATAAGAATAATTCTTTTAGTAATAACATAAAACCGTTTTTAATCGAAAAAAATCAAATAAATACACTTTGTTATAATTTATGTATTTTTAAAGAATAGATACAAATACCTATTTTGCACAGCGACATCTTGTTTTCAAGGAAAACACATATAATTAATTTTAATAAAAAAAAAAATGTTTTTAACACAACGGTCAAGTTTTCACTTATTATTTTCTTTGCTTAATCTTATTATATACTGCAGATAAAAGAAGTAATTTTATGTGAAAGGTTCCAAAACGATATATTTAAAATTAAATTGAAGTATCCATGGATAGCGCCGATGTACCAGATTACGATGTGGGTTACCTTTCTTTCCAAAGTCAGTTGGGTTTCACGCTTAGAATAAGTTAACTTTTTCCTCGCGCGGCTGTCAGAAGACAACAGAGAAACGAAGCGAACTGCCGAGTGCGGAACTCGTCGGATGAGTTACGGCTGATCCTTTTGGGCCTGCTTGCCGCAAGTCGCGGTACGAATACTGTTGGAGTGTGCCAAACTGACTTTTTGTCAGCTTCACTCTTCAGCCTTCCGTCTCTCTCTTTCTCTCTCTCTCTATTTTTAGATCTTTTTTATTCCCGTAAGCCTTCAGATTTTAGAGCCATTCGTAGAATAATCTTCATATATATTCATTAGGAGTTATTTAAAAATAATTTCTAACTAAGAGAGAGAGAGAGAGAGAAATATTTAAAAATAAATTGTATTTAAGTTCCATTTAATTCTCAAAATAAAAAATCAATGAAATGGATTATATTTATTTCATATTTGTTTTCATTTATGACATTCTCGAGAGTTATTGTTATCGATTTTATAATTATATTTAAATATCAAATCAAAATTAGCAGAAATAATGTAATTATACGTGAAACTTAGAGCGATAAGAATGAATCAAATATAAGAGAAAGAATCTTATTTTTGATCGGAGCGGATTCTGGTTGATTATATTTATATGCAAATTTGCAAAAATATACTTTCAGCGCTTTAAATTGCGAAGAAATAATGCAATTGATATTATTCTCTAACAATACTTTTGAAGAGAAGGAGCTTACTTTTTTTCCTCCTCGACCTCATAGATTTAAGTGCTTTGAGTGGCCGTACCGCACGATCTACTTTATAACTTCGTGACTATCTATTTGACCGCGCAAACTCGTGTTATGTCAGGAATTATATGCCAGCCATGTGTATACGCATAGTTCAACACGACGTTTCGCAACCGTGTGGAATGGATGTAATTACTAATTAATAGCAATAAACACTTGCCATTTCGATTTTTTGTATATTCTCGAAATTCCTTTTAAATGTTATACATATCTTCTCATAAGCATGACATACATTATGTTACTTTCATATGCATTTTTATTCATACTTAACCCTCGAACCATACATTGGGTCTTTCGTGTCCATGCATTAAAAAAAATCATTTTTATACTTTAATAAAAACTATTATTAATTAAAACTAAATTATTTTCTTTTTCTGGTGCAGAAAGTAATTTCCATAATTTTTCTAAACATTTCTTCCAATATTTGCATAGCAGGATAATTTAGTAGAGACTTTAAAGAATATGTGTGAATTTTTACAGAATTTTTCGAGCACTTTAAGGCCCGATTTCACAATATATGGTTACCTAAAGATTAAAGGTAACCAAGAAATTGATGAATGAACTTCATTGATGAATCTGCTGGTAACCTTTAATTTTTAGGTAACCATATATTGTGAAAACGAACCTAAGAGCCTTAAATCGAGTTAGACACGAATGATCCATGTGTGCCGTCCAAAGGTACCGAAAATAAGTGGGTGGTTCGAGGGTTAATAAAACGTATCATACAACGCAACATTTTGTATGTTAAAACTCGATTGTATTACTCGATATTATTGAAAATACGATGAAGTATTTTTGACACGATAACCAGAATTTCGTATGGACCTCGATTAATTGTCCAATCGGCCAATTAACCGAGACTCGCACCGCTATTATTTTCACACGGCAACTTGCCCGTGACGGATCTATCATTAAGCGCTCCTTGCTCTTACCTTACGCTGCCTTACGCACACTGTGACGCGTGTACGCGCGCGTCGGTTGCGAGCTCGCGAAAGATAAAGGATAGAGAACAGTAGCGGCAATCAAGCCAGACATCGGACAGTGACGAATGCCGCATATCATCGCGTATCATTAGCCTCGACTTAAGGCACTCCCTCTCTCTCCCTCTCTGCACACTCCTCCCCTTTCACATTCGCACACCTACATCCCTCGTCGGCATTGAAATCCGTTCGAGAGCAAAGAACGAGAGAAAGAGACGGGACAGTGGCCGGCAAGAGCGAACGAACGTGCATGCGCTCTCCTTCGAGGACGATGATATAAGCGCTCGCTCCAGCCTGTGGGCTTGGAACGATACCGTAACAAACGTACACAATGTATGTACACGAGGCACAGGTACCGTATACGTCGCCAGTAACACGGGCGACAAGTAAGTTGAGGGGGGGGGGGGACGATATAATCTGTATATATGACTTCACTCTCGATTCTTTAGCGAGCGACGCAAACGGGCGCGCGCGCGGCCGTGTAAAAAATGTGATCTTTCGCCGAGCGTGCTTTGTCACTCGCGGCCTGCAATTTACCATCCGCACGCCACAATTTACCATTCGCGGACTTTCGGCTCTCTCGACGGACGCGCGGTATTATTAATTGCCGCTGTGGCCGATGCACCCGCTCTGTCCCGTGCACGCAGGGAGACAAACGAGCGTGCGAATTCGCTCAATTACGGCGATATCGCGACGTTTCGTAACTATTTTGCAACGCGATAACGGTGTCCGCGCGGGACTCTTTCGGGAAAACTCGTTTGCGATTACAATCTTACGCTGGTACTTTTAACGAACCGTATAAGGTTTAACTTGTACAGCTAAGACAACATTAAGCCGCGGACGGATTAAAGACTTATGGATCTGTTTGTAATCTTTTGCTTTATGGCTCAGCTCTGACAAAGTTTGCCTTATATAATAACATTACGTAAACTCCATGCATTGCAGATTAAATTCTAACTTTCTTGTGATTCGAGAAGTTTAGCTCAACAAAATATTACGCTAAAATGAAAGTACGATGGCTTTCCAGAAAATACTTTCATCAGTTTTTCGTTATACTTATATCCTCTTCGGTATACATATGGACATGGACTACTAGCCACTAACTTCCCCGTTCTAATACTTTTCTCATTTATATAATGCTCCGAACTACTTTGAACTGAAAGAAAAATGTCGCCATCTATGTTACGCGAAATATGGAAATAAGAAAAATATAAAACTGTATTCGTTTTCAATTTAATAGTTGATTCATATTAAAATCATCTTTACCTCTCAAAATGACGGCTGCATATTTTTGATGTTTTAAGTATCTTTAAATATTTTTTTATGTATATTATTGATTCTTGATTTGTATATTTATACATCAGAAAGAACGTATTGCTGAAGCATCTAAAAGTTTAACTAGATACATTCTAAAATGTTGGACTATACAAAAAATGTAAGACGCTCTAATTAATTGCTAGGTTGTTAAAATTTTTTGCAGTATTGCTCATTATGCGTGAGTTTCCTACGTAATTATTTTAATGATCCAATAAAATTATTTTCAGGTGTGTATCTACTTAAATTTTTAGATACTTTAACAAAATCGTTCTTTCTATGTAAGTAATGGGGGCGAAACATCACCATATCAAATATGAAGTTTGACATTAGCAGTCCATGTGCACTAAGAGAAATGATTTTGTTGTAGGAACAAATCAAGGAGAAACAAATGTGATATTTGTTAAGAAAACGATTACTTACTATTGCAAATTAATTATTTCTCATTCGTCAATGTAACAATAAATCAACAGTATCGCTAGCAAATAAAAGGCTTATCTACATAAAAGTCGTAAACGATCGTAGGATCTCAAATCGCAAGAAATTGACCAATTTTAGTCGAGTATTCTTTTTATTTGACTGTGATTGGTCAGTTTCCTATGACTTAAAAGTCTTAAAACCCCACGATCATCTACAATGTCTATGCAGACGAGTCTAAAGTCTATCCAAAAGATAGGTTGGATTCTATATAGTTTGTTTCTATTACTAATAATTGGTTGGTACAGCAGATTAGCAGCAATCACAACAAACCAATTTGTTATCACATATTTACAAATCATTTGTTAAAAGTACTGATAGCTCGTTAAATTAACCTTTCTCTCAGTGTGTATATGGAAGCATACCTCTCGTTCACTTATCACGAACGTAACGTAACACAGTATTAAGTTTGATTGTTATTTCATGACTTACGTTCGCCCCGAATCTGTAGTTTTGTGTTAGAGATATGGCTATGGATGAACGAAATACGCTTTCGGATCCGCGTTTTTTTTTTCTTATTCATCGACTCGGCCTGTGATAGCGCGAACGTCTTGGATGGAAGATCGGAGCCGACGGGCGCATCGGGACGGAATGCGGTAGGAATTCGGGATGCGTCTTTCGTGAACGGTAGCCAAAGGGCATTGATACGTCGAATCGGTGGTAAATGAAACGAGAGGACTGGGGCACGTGGAAACACGGGTGCACGTCGTGTAGGTGCGCGGTGACGCGGGTGAACGGAGGAGGCAGCCACCCAAGAAGTTTTTCGGTTCTTGGTTAATAGCGCGCGATACAGAGAGCGGCGGTAACCTCTGAAACTTTGCCGTAGAGATAAGAGCGCCGATGCGGGGAGAGTGCTTCACGCATTCTCTATCGTATTCGGGATTCCTCCAAGATTTAGCTAAGTTAATGCTTAAAGTGCCCATAATACTCGAATCTAACAAACTTCGATCGTATATTTGTCATTTGAATTTTCCTGCGTCGGTGTTTGTCCCCGTTCAAACAACCGACTCTGTGATTATATCTTGCGAATACGCCCGTGGCGTATTAACTGTTCAGAGTGTGCAAGCAAGATCCTTTGGAGAAAAGAGAAAGAGAGAGAAACGCAACGCACGTTAACAGATTGATGATGTATATTAGGTTAAAGCGGGTTTAAAGACGTGGCGTCGAAAATACAATGGAAGCAAAAAAAAAAAAACAGTAAAATTATTAACATTTTCTAATAACAAAATCATAGAATGTTAATGTGATAAATTTGGGAAAACTAGAAGAAATATTATTTCAAATTTAGGAAAGATATTTCCGGCAGAAGTTGTCCAAGAATAATTGAGATATATATAAATAATAAATTGGAAAGAAGAAAATCTTCGATATATAAAACTGAATAATTGCCACTAATAAACGATTGAGATGTATAAATAATAAATGTAATATATTGGGAAGAAGAGAATCTTAGATATATAAAGCTGAATAATTGGTATTAAAACGAGAGGATAATTTCAGAGTTAACTCTCTTGATTTACCGCAGAATGAATTTTTAACGCAATTTTCTTTCATTCTATTTTCGCAAGGAGTGCCGAGATACATCATAATGTCATGCGAATGTTTGTAATCGCGATTGTAATGCGGAGATATTTGTCATAAATGCATTCGTTGAAGATATCGTCGGGAAGTCCTTCAGGTCGTGAGAACGCGAGCGGGCGCATTGGACTCGAGGAGGCGCTGTCCAGAATCGTTCCCGACGGCTCGTTCCATCAACGGAGCTGACACTTTCTCGCACAGCTTAACATAACTTTTTCGGAGCGACTTTCACGAGGACGAGACCGTCGGAGTAATAGTATGCACGACCGGGCCAGTTACTGTCGAGGTCGCTTCCGTGTCCTCGGCGAGGAATTTCGAGATCTTGCATCAGGTAGACCGTAATTCTCGCGAGTATACCGCGTTCGCGCACGAGCGCTCTTAACTTAACGCTCTGTTGAGTAACGATTGCCATACGTGGCCCACTGTTAGCATTTTTCACTTCGGCCCAGTTTCTTCGCAAAAATGAATTTTTCAGACGTCGCGGCGGTCGGTTTCGCTTCGCGTCAAACGTTTCGTAAATTTTAATGATTCGCGACGGCGCGGAATGTAATTTTGGTAAATCAGACAAGATATTAAATTGCTCGCAAAAGATTCAATTTCACTTCGCTCGACTGGCATTAGCGTTAAATAATGTATTGTAGAGGATGCGCCAACAATATGCAAACATACACGCATATCAGGATTATTACAGATTTACCGTTGTTCACGTGAATGGTATCCTATCTACGCAACCATAACGACTAGGAATATAAGCGCCATGTGGTCATCCTGCCGCTTATGAATTTGTATCAGCCCATGTTTTCGGATTGTTACAAGCGTCACTCTTAAGCATCGTCGATTCTACGAGCGGAATTACAGCAACGCCAATCCGGCTCGGCTGCGTACAGAATAAACGCTCGTCAATGCCAATCATTAAACGCGAATTAATGATCCGGCCATTGTGCGCGTTTATACGTCGTTCTATCCGTTCGAGCGACGATTAGCGGCGGATTATGGGGCACCGCAATGTCGGAGATAATGCTCGCTCCATTGAACGTCCGCCACCGGCTAATTTAAATCTGAACCGCGAAAAAGATTTCTATCGCTGTATCCAAGCCGGCAGAATTTGAGCGAAATCGGTACGGTTCAGCCAATTTTCGATTTAATCCAACGATGTGTTGCGAGACCTGTATCCCGCGTTATTATTCAGATATCGACGCGGTAGCCTCGCCTGAATGCCGCCTCGTTATTATATTTCATGAAATGGGTATTACTGTCATACGCCCGGCAAACGGGCTGAAAATGCGTGAAATGCGCGCACGTGTGCGAGTTATGATCGGACAAACGAAAAGTGACGAATTTATCAACGTGAAGCGTGATATCTCTGTTATTATGCTTCTGGAATTTTAATGGAAATCTTTATTGATCGCTGATTTCGTTCGCTTCGTGTTATCAACCTGATCGTACTTGTATCGTGATAGAAATTTTATGATGGAAGAATTCTTTGAATACCTTGCTACACAGGAGGATTGTTTTGCTGTACACTGGCAGTTTGGATTTCACGTTTATTATAACTGAAGTGACGAATTTTTGATACACACATTACAGCCGTATAAAAATCTTATTGTCTGAATTGAATTAAAAATCCTTTTACAGAATTAAAGTGCAAAATTAGGACGTGGTTGATTTTATTAAATCAAAAAAGAAGTTAAAATCTTACATTTTCCAACTTGTACATCTGACATAGATGCTTCTTTAATACAAAAGTTTTATAATTCATACAACATAACAAAATGACATTGCACTATAACCCGGATTATATGAACGAACAATATCTACTAAATTTATAGAATTGGTAAGATTGGAACAATTAAGAAAAGATTTTCAAAAATGTATATACTTAGCAAAGACTCAGAAAGATAAATAAAGCAGTATATTTAGCGCTAGCCTTGCAAGAGATGGCGTTAAATATGTTAGATAAGGACAGATGTTTGCATTTGAGTGAAACAGAATGACAATGTAAGAATGAATTAAAGATATTACTATTATTAACATTTTTTAATTTGAAATCAGAAAAGTCTGTACTATCGACATCGATTAAGTTCGGCCATCCTCTTAAACTCTTCAGTTTTTGGATTAATCATTTCGATCAATTGCAAACCTTCGCCACAAAAATCATCACGAATATAAGGGAGTTACAAAACACTCGTGACGGAGAAGAATGACAGCGTACGCCCATTTTCCTTGGTGTAAACGGAGAAATGGATAAAATGCAAGACCGGAGCTTGGGCTCATCTCTCCTCTCCTTCTCCCTATCCGCCTCGATTTATTACAGTGGCACGAGGATGATTTTCGAGAGACGAGTCGAGCTCTTTCTCTCGGGGAACTCTCGGAGAGATTTATCGCGGAACGTGGATGTTCCGTTAAGGATGCGGGCTAAAAATCAAGCGTCGGCTGGGTAGGCCTCCTCCCTCTCTCTCTCTCTCTCTCTCTCTCTCTCTCTCTACGTCTGCTGTTTCGAGCTTGTTGTACATTTGCGTATATACACAACATCGGTTGACCAATGTAAGAAGAAGCCGGCGAATACACAGAGTGGCATTGACGACAGCGTGCTCTCACGAGCAACGGTATCGTCGAAGCCGAAAGAAAGGTTCCCTTGTCCTCTCTAGCTTCCTGTCCGCAAGAAGAAGATCCGTGTACCGCTCGACATCACGTCTGCACACGCTAATCGTCATCGAGGATACGGCCCCGGGCTACGACGTGTTGTGCCTCTCTTATTGTCCTAATTTCCGGATCGCGCGCGCCTAATGCGTGGCGTCATTCATCAGCATCTACTTGTAATAAATACTCCCCTCGGGTTAGGATCGTGCGTTTCTGTAACAATGTGCCACGTCGACTGGAATATATATCACGGCCTCGTCAAAATTCGGTCCCGCGCGTATTCAACGAGCTAGACGAGTGAAAGAATAAAAATTGTTCCGAACGAGCCACCATCAACGAAGGTCGACGGTGCCATTTATTTCCTTCGCGAATTAAGTCGCTGGAATATTTAATTCTTTGAAAAGGAATCGTATTAATTTACGGAAGATTTATGTAAGTTTTCGAACCTGGCAGCTTATATTCCTCGAAAGGAAACGAGCAATAATAGCGAAACATCAATTTTAGGTGCTCGCGCAGTTCCGAATCACATGTTCTGTCTAACTCCGGTTAAATTTATGAGTAATCGAGTACTCTTGACGAGCAGAGAGAAAGACAGACAGAGAGAGAGAGAGAGAGAGAGAGAGAGAGAGAAAAGAGCTCAAAATTAATTGTTAAAGCTTCAATTAATTGTTCGAAATATCTATTAATTATTATGTGTTTGGCTCATGGAAAATGAAGTCATTTCGATGAACACCTGCTGAAGTTTACATTGCATTTAAGTTTGGATTTATTGTCAATAAATATAAGGCATTCCATTCGTCGTCGCACGACATACGAAAGAAAGTTTTCCATTGAAGGGAGTGCAATAAATGACTACCAGTAATGTAGTACGATCGACTATGCAGCAGAGTTTGTGATCGTAAATTCCGCCGGCTGCAGCACCGATTGTAAGTAACTGCATCAGGTACAAACCTTACGCGCAAGCAAAAGATTCCGCGAGTAAGAGGAACATAAGCTATATGAAAACACGAGCTTCAAGCGAGATATGCGTTTTCAAAATCTAAATTAACAAGAAGATAGAGTTCAATATTTGAAACTAGATTTCTAAAATTAACAAGACAAAAGAAAATATCTAACCAATATATGTATATATTATAAAATTATTGATTAATCAATTTTACTGAATGTTTTCCAAACCCTCAATAATGTAGAACTTGTTATCAGAAATCTAATCAAGACAAATAATAAAAAATATGTATATTTTATTTTAGTATATATATACATATATATTTTTTGTTTTGCGCAGATCACATAAACATTTATTATATAAAATATTTATCATACATATATTGTAGTAAACGCTATGAAAATCTTAATAAAAAATTACAATCCAAGTAAAAAAGTTTATTAAAAATATTTACTTATATTTACCATAAATATTGTATAAAATTGTATTTCGTCCGGGCTTTAATAATATTTTCGAATAATGCTTATATCAAATATATGCAGTATGTTTTTATAGTATTTCAAAAATTAAATAATAAATATTTATACATATTACATATATATGTGTATTTAACTCTAATTTTAATTTTAATTGATATTTACAACTATAAACTGTTGATTTAGCCATTTTTTAAAAATATGGGTTCGGCGCATAGATGCTACTAAAAATTAAGATCATCGAGACTGGCAGACTTTCCCACATTACTCACAGACACGAAACGCAACCCGGATAATCTACGGGGGGTCGTCACGAGAAAAACGCCCCGCGAACTCGCGGGAAGAATAATTATAAGCATCTACGGCGGGGAGAAAATATCCTCGGGGAGTCTCAAGTGAGTGGATGATGACGATCAGTGGTGCGACGACCGCGGCACATACTCCGCAATCGTAAATCCTGTTAGTTGTATTAGCGATCCACGTGAGTACGTATGCGAGTATGTACATTATGTGCAAAAGGGCCACAGTAAGTCACCCACCTTAAGAGATGGTATCCTCCTTCTACCTACAGTTAGGAAGCGAGAATAATATGCGCTCGATGTGTACGAGCAAAGTGACCGCAAGTTCGTGAGGAAGTCGAGAAGGAAGAGGAAAGAGAGAAAAAGAGGGAGGGGGGAGAGAGAGAGAGAGAGAGAGAGAGAGAGGAAGAGGGAGAGAGAGAGAGCTACGTCGCGCGGAGGCCACGGGCCCATTGATCATTTCGATCACTTATGCTAATCTCCGCGGTGAAACTGGTTTGGATGCCATTCGAAGTAATTATTTCACACTTGCAAAGCGACTGTTATTAGTAGCGTAGCTGGTACACGAACACAAACACGAAGGGGGATAGCGGAGCCACGAGGAAGAGGGACCGGATGTTGGGGTGTGAAGTCCCGGGTGGGCACGGATATCTGGACGTGCGACATATATGCTTCCTCTGTGTAGAACATTCCTGTCGTAATCAGAGATCGATTTCGCTGATATCCTAGTTGTCGGTGTTGTCCCGATAGGTGTTATGCAAAAACCGATTAACCCACTTATTAAGAGATGCATGTTCGTTGAACTATAATACAAGCATCTTGATTAGAATTTTCATGACGAAGGTGGTTTTATCAGTTATATCTTGGCGTCGTAGGTGAGTTTCTTTAATCTAGATTTTTTTTTACACAAGGGAGATTTTTTTTAAATGTACAAGAAAACATAAGATAAGGAGCAACAGTAATGCATTGTGATAAATATGCATTAGTATTAATAAATTAAACGCGGACGTGCATATAAATTAGGTAATTTTGTAAAGATGCTCTCTAAATAATTACGCTGAGTGAATTTCTGCTTGACTAGAAGGAACATCGTGAACATGTCAAGTTTCAGGAAAATAATGACGTCTTCCGCATCATTAAATTAAGTCATAGGGTGGAGACTCGAAATGTCACCATCGACCGATCCATTCTTACGAGTCCCTTAGGAAATGGAAGTGAAAGTTTTTTTATTACTAGTGCACACATAATATTCACTTTCTGTCATCGCTAATTTTTTATCTTAACCGTCAAGTGAAATGTTTATACATTAATGGTCAGTAAGAGGGTGTTAAAATGTGTGTGTTTTTAGATTTCTAGAATAAATTATAAACAGATAATTTTTTCAAAATTTTGTAAATATGCTTTGGTCAAATTCATAACATTATTTTATATCAAAGTCGTTTCTAAACATGCACGTCAATTAATTCTCATTTATTGTTTTTCTTTTTAACCTCGAATTATTTATCTATCATAGCGCCCAAGAAGGCGAAAGGTTGAGAGAAAAATGCGCCGATCGACACTGTGGGCCACGGATGATTTAACGACTCCCTTGAAATTTCGATCGGATCGCAGCGAGCGAAGAGAAACGGTCGACGATGAAGAAGAAACGGAGGAGTTGAAAGATGAGAGTTTATAACGAGCGGTAGCGCACTCCGATGATTTACGGGTCGGTTCCTACGCATGAATCATACGCGTACTGGAATAAAGAAATAGGAGGAGCGCGGGGTGGTCGATTCGGAGAAGAGATATAATTTTCAGAAATCTCCCGGAGCTGTGTAATTGCGCGGTGCAGTATGATGATTAACGCGCGTACGCGATATTAATTGATGAGAAATGATATTTATAATCAAATGATATTTATAATGAAAGCATAGTTTTTGTTATAGGCTGAAATTGATATTCCATATATTACTACATAATCGAGTATGAGATGAAGCTGTACGTATTTTTGATATAGGAAAATGTAATTTATTTAGGGATGAAGTAGTTAAATAAATTACGTAACTTTATACTACAAATCTGTATGAAGTTATTGCGTCTCTTACATAGAATGGAAAAAAAAGTTTTAATTAATGATATACCCAAATGATGTATAATCCAAATATTTATTGTTCTACAATGAAATGTAGATAAATAATATACTTTAACTATATTTAATTTAAAGAGATAAATGGATTAATAAATAAGCCTTTCATTTTTTACTATACACTTTTTGCTTGAACTGGAAATTGTATAAATTTACAAAGAATATTATTAAGCACGAAGATCCGCTTTGCCTCGAATATGACATTTTCCACTCATTCGTGTTGATTTTTAAAATTTTCTTCACCGCGAGAGAAAGCCTTCTCGTACAAATTTCTCAACGGATTCTGCGGATTTCTTAACCAGCTTTGGAGTAAAACAGAAACCCCGGAGGCCATTCGCGCAACGCCGGTGGTGCATTTCCGCGGGACAAAGCTATCTCCGTGTCTATGCCCATGCAGCGCACGGTAGGTATTCGTATTTGTATACAATAGGGCATCATAATACGTAATCTGCCTAACGTATTCGCGCGTCGGGGGACTACCTGAACATCTTCCACGTTCAAGGCGGGACGTATGGCACCATCCCTCTCTTGTTCGCGCATCGCGCGAAGGCGTGTATGAAAAGCCGACACACATCCAACCTCGTGCGCCTCGGCACCACGTGTGTGCAAAACGCATCTCGCTCGCCGTAAATTCCACCCGTATTCGATCTTTTCTCGTTTGCGCGTCGGCTTTATTTCATATATTAAAGCTGGCGAGAAGTGCGCGAGCGCGTGTATGCGAAGGATCGATTCCAAAGTACAAGCCGTTCGCGGTTGCAAATATCGAATAACAAATTATACGCAATTATGCAGCAAAATCTCCTCGATAAATATTTACAGTCACATATAATAAATAATTGCAAAAAGAGTAATATGAGTGGATAAGTTAAAATACAATTGGTACGTTATGAAAACATTTTAATGATAAGCAATTGCAATTAAATAAATGTTACCACTTTATTTAAATTTGTGATATATATGTATTTAAAAAATCAGAATGTTATTTTCTTGTAATTTAATTAATATAATATTTAATTAGAAGTTAAGAACCATTACATACTAATTAAATATGTCGCTATGAAGATACAAAGATATTGTACAAAGATGACTCGTTTTATATTGTATGGCATAAATGATCAAAAACAGTGTCGTGATAACATATTTAAAAAAATAATGTGAAAATAACACGAAACGGTTGTTGCCGCTACTCGTCAGTTCGAACACCGTCACGTAAACGATAATAAGATGACACAATGTAAACACGCTGTACACAAAAAATGTGTATCAAGCAGCAAACACCAACTAACTCGTCGTCGCTGACGAAATATTCATCGCGTTATAAAATATTTGTACACTAGATAATGTTCTATTTCTCGTGTACCAAACTAATTAACAGGATGAGAAAATTATATAACGTATATATAATAATATTGAAATCTTGAAACATTGTATCATATAATTTAAGGAAAATAATGAAAAAAATAATGAGTTATAACAAATCTTACTCAGGAAAAGCTGCAAAATTAAAAAAATAGACTCTCTAAAGATTAATAAACAAATATGTTGTACTTACTTTTCATTAAACAAATTACGCGATGTTTAATTAAGCATCACTTTGCTCTCGATCCGAAAAAGAGGAAAGTTACATTTAAATTACGAAAAAATTTATAGTGCGAGGTATATCAATCAATCAATTTACGTGTTTAAACATGAATGTTGTTAAAAAGATTACTCATATAAATACTGCAATAAAGTAATAAATTACTTTAAAGTAACAAATTACATTTCGCGTTTGCTTCAATTTGTATTTTCAACAAATAAATCGTGCGAAATACAGTGAGTGCAAAAAATACAGAGAAAATATTTTTTAAAAAAACCTCATTTTTAAAAAGTAAATATTATTCAGCGAGAAATGAGTCATCAAATTGATGTCGAATCAATATCGATACGATGATTTCAACACCAATTTGACGTCGATTCGACGTTTAATTGACGTTCATTTCTTACTAGGTAATTAACAATTTATTCATAAAGAATAAAATAGATTGTATGTTTCTTAAAATTACATATATATATAGATATATAAAAATGTGTATTAATTATAAAAAATATATCATCTAAAAAATAAGCGAAAATTAAAAATTCTATTGTTTGGATGCTCAAAAAGTATTCGTACAGTTGAGAAATTTAGTTTCTAGAATCAGGAATACACGCTCGTTTGTTTATGTTAGAACAGAATATGTTCATTTTGTATAAAATTGCTAATTAATATTTATTTTTTACAAATAAGACTTTTTTATAAAAAATTTCCTTGTACGAATATTTTTTGCTCTCACTTATATTAATCGCCTTGGCGAATAATTGTTGTCGCAATATATTTATGAACTGTTAGTCATTGTAATTAATTAAATACACGTACAAGATGACGAGCGATAAGTTATTCGTAGAAAATACTCGCATTTCGATGTGAAATAAAACGACGATGCGCACCACACCTGCTCGTTCGACTGCCGTTATGCGAATGATATTAAAACGATCTTATATACCTACACAACGGTTATGCGTTGATATGTGTTATTTTAAAATATTTAACGTCTATATAATATATATTCATGCCAAATATTTCATTACATTCAAATTAATTTCTAGAAACGCTCTATTATTGCATGTTACGTCAAGTTAATGATTATTTAAGTTTAAGTAATTTGTAATTCATGTTAAAGTATAGAATAGAATTCTATTTATAATTTTGTGTCTCATAATGCGAAAAGCTTTAAAAAAATTAGAATACAAACGTATGTAAAATATAAATTAGAATAGCACACGGTATTAAAATGCACAATATATAAAATTGTAAACGGAATTCTATTGTAAAATTTAATGACGCGATTTATAAATCTTTTGAAGCGAGTTCTTAAGAATAAAATTTTTCTTTTCTTAATAAAAGAATCATTTATGTAAAATAATATGCATTTATTAAATATTATTACCTCATTCTGGATTTTTATATCCGAGAGAAAGCGAGATTGTATGATTTTAATAAATCAAGACTCACAATTGTAATTTCAGGAAATTAAATTGTCGCGAAGAAATGAGATGATTTAATCTCTCTCTCATTTTTCTTTAACTTCTTATACGTATAAAAGTGTTGTATCAAAAAATAATTCCTATTTAAGAGAAAGTTAAAATAAGAAAAAATATTTGTCCATTCTCAAATTTTTAATACTTTCTTATCACTATATGTTAATATTAATGTTTGTTATATGTTGATCATTGTAAATTCAAACCTTTCGATTTCATTCGTTATATTCTGATTTTATTTCACGTTACAAGTTCAGAACGCCAATGTTCAAATAGAGTATATATAAGATATTGATTCGGCTGTACGTTCGGAACGTGTTGTATTAATATCGAGCCATGTTCCTAGCAATGTAGCAAGGTTCTGATATCCAAGCGCATCTCTTGTATCCGGTGCCGGATGCAACGTAGAGTGAATGTACGAAAATATCTCAGTGGTATCCTCGAGGCATGTTCCGCAACGTGATCGTGTAACGTAGTTACATATTGCACATTAAACGTTTCCATTCTCACTGCGTATATAATTTGAGTTTCGAGAGCATAAATTATTCGTCGTGCTGTTTCCTGACGTTTCCGACATACACAGAATTTTTAATATCACGGTTATAATTTTATTAACAAAGTATGCCTCGATATAACGACCAAGTAAACTGCACTTTTAAGACCAACCAAGATAATCTAAGAATTCATCATTTGACGTCATTTGATCGTTTGAATTTCTACGGTGTTAGATCTCGTTGGTCGTCGAGTTAGATTTGTCTGAATATTCGTGCGATACGAAACGGTACGACTTGGAATAATATTATTGAAATGTAGCTGATAAATATTGCAAAACGTTAGCTTGCGGAAGTCTGAACGGACTTTTCGTGTCCAACCGTGGCTGATTCTAGCGCCGATGAACTGTCTTCACCCTTATCCCTTCTTTGTAAATGCACCTTGAGTCAAATCACGAAACCTGCCTAGTTGTTAGCATGATTCTCGCGTTACCGTCAGAAAAGTACTGGTTTATTGAACAACGAAAGTGGCGAGAAAACGACGAGCTATCGCGAGGCGATAATGCGAAGAGAATATGCGATTAAACTTTCAGGTACGATGATAGTAACATCGCAGAAATCTAACTAAATTCTTTATCTACATCCATCAATGATTCATCCCTCTTTAGATCTAGCAAAGCAAATCCTACTAAAAGTCCTACTAAAGATGTCTATTCTGTTTTATTACAAAAACTAATGGGATGAATATTAAGTACTCTAAAAGATTTTAAGGCATAATTAAATTCAAGGTGAATACTTCAAATCATTTGTCCGAAACGGCTTAGTTTTAAAGATACAGGATGTTAAAGTTGAAAGAAAGATTCTATTTTTTTAAAATTATTTTTATATATATATGGAACTTTGCATATGTTAGTTTCATCAAAATAATTCGAGTGGTTTTCGAAATTAGAATTCTTTTAGAATTCTTAAATTTGGGTGAATAATCACCCTTTAAAATCTGTTACAGTATTATTAGTATCCACTCTGTATATATATGAGTCATATTTCTTTTACGATACTTGATATATGATTTTCCTCACCAAATCTAGGGAGAGACAAATTATTACCCACGAGTATACTTTGAGAAATACGAGGAAGCTGCTTTTGTATCTGCCACAGAGTAAGACAAGTCGTTATCAAAATTGAATCATTAACTTTATTATGAGCGCGAGTACGACGAACAGTGATGCCCATAATATCGTCGGTAGATAATTATAATTATCACTTGTCTCGCGGATGACCGTGCAAAAAATCCAAAGTATCAATTTACCGAGCGGCTTCAATGCGCTCCCTTCGCGGCGTTATTCGACCGAGGAAATATTCGTCAAGCGTGGAGAGATCGGAAGCAAATTGGAAATCGTATAACTACGTTAGCCGGTCCTCTCGGACCTGCAATTAAAGCGCGCTCAGGAACGGAGGCGTCGATGCGTTTCGATTAAAAGGCAACCGGCGTTGTGAAATGGCAATCCAAGTTTGCTAATCATAATTCAAGCGTACTTTCGACCGGTAAAATATGATGGAACAACTAGCCGCACGGGCGCCATAAATTAGTCTCTAAACGCGCTACGTAAACTTATACGCGGCACGAATCCCGCAGGGAACGAAAAGGCGATGCACCCGAGCGGGTCTCGAATCCATGAATTAAGTTATTGCCCACTAATCGGCTTCTGAGCTGCGCACGAGGGTGATATATACTTGATCGTAAAGTTAAACTTTATTCCACATTCTTGTCCGACGGTCTCTTTACACACTCCAGTATATGTAAGTGGTCAGCCGGTTGCCATCGTCTAGCTCGCCTTTTACGACTCTATCGCGATATGACACAACAACGGGGTTAAGAGTCGAGGAAACCTGAATGCGACGGCTACTGTGCCAAGATGGACGCGACCTGCAACGACTTTATGCCTGCGGTAAGCCGGTCTTAAGCTGGGATTAGTCCCCTCACGTGCGCCGAAAAGTCAAGGAACTTGACGTGTTCTATGGCAATAACTCGTTTTGCGCTCAAATCTAGCAATCCGAAAGCATTTCTATAATCGTGCGAGTAAGATTTATCAAGTTGGAAAAATAAAGCCACTGAAATTTATTATGAAGATTGTCGAGTAAAATATCCTCATTCCCCTCATAAAGAAACAATTTTCTTAAGAAAACTTTAGAAAACGTAGAGGCTTTAAATGAAAAATCCGTTTCTTATTAATCCGATAAATCGCTTTATATAAACGTTACGTGGACATCTTTGTGCAGTATTGATTGATCGCATCTGTGTATCAAATAATAAATAGATAAACGTGCCGCATTGTACAATAAGATTGTCACGTTTCTATCACTCGAGCTGTGATTCTTTTCCAATACTCAATATAACGAGCAGAGGTATATGACACAATAAAAGTTCGAGACGTCGTGACATGCTTGGAAGAAGAGTGATACTTATCTGTGCCAGAAATGGATGAGGTTAATAACTACATACATGCCAATATCCGCGATGAAAAAGTTAACGCTTTTTCTCGCTGACAATGGCTCCTTTCGTCCAACCAGAAGACGAGATCTCGAAACTCGATCGGCTATGCGGCGAGAGCTGTTCGTCCGAACGAACCGATGGCCCAATAGAAGACCTGCGGAGATTAGATCGGATTGGCCCTTTCTGCGGAGCCGTTGAACGATCGGCATTGTCCGTCTTAAGTACCTTCGACCACGCATCGATGATGTCGACAGGAATTGCGTGAACCACCTCGGGACGTTCGTTTAAATTCGGCTCTCCCAATGGAGAGCCTCACCTACCTCTTACGTCTCTCGCACTCGTGCTGTATCTCGAGCCTCTATCGATGTATGTATACCGTTTCTTTAATTACAAACTGCCTCCGTGAGCTCTCACGTTGGGATTCGTTGGCCACGTGGGATTCTTCGTCAGAGGGAACATCTTCTGCGACTTGCGACGACGACTTGCGGAGCTCGACTTCCATTGTGCCCGTCAAGTCGCTTCTAAATCGCAAGCTTCATGAGCGGCTTTTCAAAGTTCTGCTTCCTGCTCGAGGGCTAATGTGCATCACGACGACCGTCATTAATTAACCTCGTATTTTAGCGACGGTTCGTAATGAGTTCCTCATTGGGAGCAGTAAGCAGGAAGCTTTGCTCATATTAAACTTGTCAAGTGTTCATGCCACAACGTAAATTTATCTATACTGTTAAAGACCTATGTGTACTTTAAGATGTTTTTTTCCACTTATTGTGAAACTTGATCGACTAGCAGATATAAGTATTTTTGTTGACATGAAAATCGTCCATTCACATGACACAATTCAACGCAAATTCATATATACGACACACATATCGATCGATCGTCGAACAGATATTATTTGCGATCGACAAGATCCTGGTCACATTGTTTCAAACGAACCGATTTCCAAGGTAGGAAAGTAGACAGACAAACGAAATAAAGTGCGATCGCCGAGAATCGAAAGGCAGCCGACAGAGACTGATACGAGGGACGTCGACACGCTCTCATACACAGGTACGCGAAAGTAACGCACGTATATATCGCTTTAGAATGGAGGTGCATGAAGGTAACGACATAATTCATTAACAATTCGATTCACGGGGAACAATCGGATTCATTAGTACTCGTGGCGTAGTCTTCTCTTCCCGGCCGCTCCTCCGTTCGTCCGTCAGTCAGTCCCGTCTGTCCATCTTCTCTCGTCCGTCTTCTCGTTCGTCCCTGAGAGATATAAATACGTCTCTTATTGCCCGGCTCGCTCGATTATTCGTTTTACCAATCAACGCTCGCGGTTGTATCTCGCTCCGGTGAGCGAGAGCGCATCCACAGAATCTCGGATCGATGAACGAACCGAAGGGGGGGAATCCCGCCCGTTTCTATTCTAGAAGCTCTTCTCTTTGCCCGCTCTCACCGGTGGCTTCTTTCTCCCGCGCGTCCACCTTCTCTCCGCCTCTATCTATCTCTCTGTCGCGGCACCAGATGATAGACGCGAGGCCTACTATACGGCCTGGTCGGCCGATACATCTTGCGCCAGGAAGATAAATACCCGAGCGAGTACTCGGCTGGATTTAGACGAACAATCGGCTAATGATGTCAAGGTTGAAAAGTCGCTTCGTTAAGGTAACGAAGCAATTTCGAAGGTCCCCTTTCGCGGTTCCCACCTTCGGATTCCCTCCTTTTCTTTGCAGGATCTTGTTTGCGTGCCAATGCACGAGGTGGTCTTCCGCGTTTTACATAATTTTAATATCCCTCGACAGTTGCATCTCGACCGAAGGAGAAGCCATTTTGCGGCCACGGGCTACTTTATGTCTGAATGGCGTCGGCCATTTGTTTCCCGCACGCACGAATAAAGGAATCGATTATGTCGGCCATCGGGCCCCTCGCGTGGTACTGAATGGCCGTCGATTTACTCGGGGTATGTTGGCGCGCACCGCCTCTGACAACTCGGGTGTGGACGCCTTAAACGTATGCAGATTGCCCGAAGCATGATATTTCGCCGGTGCCTCGCGTTCACGCGACAAGTAAGACGTCCACGTTTTATTAATGTACCGTATTTGTTGCGAGAGAGCGCGAGAGAGGCTGTAGATATTTAAATATAACGCATACCATCTCGCGCTCGAAGATTAACATAAATTTCCGAGTACGTTTTTAATAGCCACACCGACAACCTGTCGCCTTGTTTAAGTATTTAAAATGATGCATGATTATATTTTTCTACCATTCTCTTGCTATCTTTATATAGTATGTCATTTTTCGCACAAACAAAAGATTTGGTAAAATATCCCAAAGTAATAATAATCTCTTTTGCTAGTACAAATACTGATCTATTTGTGAAAATATAATCCAAGTCGATATCTTAGATAAATATAAGCGTTGGAGTGAAGTGAATTTTGTTGAAAATCTGTTTCTAGAAATATTATTCAGGTCAGCCTCATGAAATAAACGGTTCATATAATCGTCTGTGCATACAGCTCGATTAAATTCGCGATTTCCAACAGCCGGCTTGGAAAACCAGCCTCGTAGACAGCGAACACTCAGCACAAATAAACCCCCCGCGGCTCAAAAGCCTCGACTGGCTGCTCCGTGGGATGATGCGAGGAGAAGGCGCGTATGAAAAGGCAAGTGCGGTAGTAAAAACGCACAGGTGGGAGGATTAGCCCGTCTGAGAAGAGACAGAGAAGGGATAAAAAGAAACCTCGCTGCACGTTGAATACATTCGGATTTCGTGCAGACGCAACGCGGCGGCGGTGTCCGATGCAATGCCCGTCCGTCCATACGCTCCCGCCGGTCCATCCATCCATCCTACCATCTATATCCTCGCTCGCGGGCCATTCGCACTTTGCCAAGCAATCCTCATTCCCATTTATCACCTCTTCCTCCGCCGCTCCTTCTTTTCTATCAGCCCGTTCTTCCTCGGCGCGTCCTTCTTTTTTAAACCCTTCGACTCCAATTGGTTTCTTTCGAGACCTCTCATTCGAACGCCTTTCGTCCTCTCTTTATCCATCTTCCTCTCTGCCTCGCGCTTCTTCCCGCGAGTCTTTGCTCTCCTCTCCTCTCATATCTCTCTCTCTCTCTCCTTCTCTCTGTCTTTGTCGTACGAGTACGAATTTGTTCTCTTGTACTGTCTCGTCCGGTCCAACGCACTTTCTTATTCCTGGTTACCTCGAGGAAGGGGATTCGCGAAAGAAAGGCGCACGACGACGTCTGAAAAGGGAGCTGCCGAAACATCGGACGGAACCAGACATTTGCACGCTTTATTGCACATGAGGAGAATCATTGGTGATCCGACAGCGTGGAAAATCGATCGTTAGAATCGCCTATTATTACAATTCTATTATTCATCACAATCACCGAGCATATACAAAAAAAAAACAATCTACATTCTATCCAATTAACTGTATAAGCAATCAATTTAATACAAAAATGTAAAGCCTACATTTATACACAGACAATAACGTTAATTATTTTAAATATTAACAAAATGATGAATAAAAGTATGAAAGTACTTTCACGAGACTCACTTCTGTTCTCGACGTGACTAAGCTTAACGTCGTCACATTTTATGACGTGTTCCTTCAACAACGAAACGTTTCATTTGCCATTCGAAACCTCTCACGAGTGTTCCTGTCGTGCCTCCATGCCATAACGGAAAATTACGTTCCCGTTTCTCTAGGATATTACATAAGGCGGGATTCTTTCCCGTTGTGTATCACTATAATGCGGCATTATTTCCAAGGTCTTCGACGGTAATCACGGGCGATTATTGTCCCGGTGGCCACCTACCGAGTATTAATAAAGCTGAAGAAAGGTGGCGGCAGGTCGCCAAGTTAACCCCGACTGCGCGGCTTGACGTAGAGGAATCGAGATTTCGTTCTGTCGGAGCCACTGTTGGGTGGCTGGCCCTGGCCAGGCCCTAAGGGAATATCATAAGGGAATCACCCGCGCGCAGGATACGAGGACCCTTCCAGGAAGAAATAAGCGAGTGTGGAGCCTTATCGTTTGTGATCGCCAGTCCTGGTCTCACAATCAATACTTAGGTTAATAATGAGGCTACAGCATTCCCCGACATTTTATTATCATTATTATTTATTGTTAATTCGCCTCCTCCTGAGCCATGCCTGCCATGGGTGGTAATAACACCTCGAGAAGAACAATGCGCTCGTTCTTATATGGCAGTCAAAAAGAAGGCAGCAACGCGCCGAATGATTTGCATTCACTCTGATTCTTGTTGTCTGACCGTCATTTTATTTCGAAAAGGAAAATGTTATTGCATTCATCTTCAATTGTTACTTTTCAAATCATTATGTCTGACAGATGTATGCATGTATAAAAGAAACTATGAGATTTATATATAGACATTTTTAAGCGATTGAGATATCTCCATATTTAAAATGTTGAGCATTTCTAATAATTCCTCTAACTATTTTAATTAAATAATTTTCTAAGTTATAATACTTTAATAAGTCATTATAATATACCTAATTTTCCAAGCATTGTATTATAATTAGACTTGGAAAACTAGGTACTTTATAATGACTTATTAAAGTATTACAACTTAGAAAATTATTTAACTAAAATAGTTATACCTAATTTTCTAAGCGTGATTATAAAACAATGATCACGTTTAGGAGAAACTAAGTATTCACATTTCTAACATTTGCGACACTTATCCGATAATGAATATGATAATAGAATAAAATATTCACATCATCCATATTTAGATCTCTGAATAGAATCAGATCTCCATATAAAGTTCTTCCCTCATAGCTGGCTTTTACAGAATATTGTCATTATATAATCAATTATAATCACAGCCTTTGTGACGTTTCGTTATCCTACACTCGTAGAAGGCAGCCCAACGATGTGTATTGTAATTGTGCGTCGTCTACGCGGTTCGTCCTAACATTCCACGTAAGGAAATAGCCATTGTATAACTCGCACAAAGCGTACGCTCGTTTACGAGGGCAAAGACTGTAACGGACTTACTATTTCGACCACGCCATTGCGATTATTCAATATATGACATTAGCATTAAGATATTAGAAAATCTGTACAATTTATATAAATTATTTCTTATTATTATTCCTGTAAATTCTGTATATAATAAATCGTTTCGGAAGCAGCTGCATTATTTCTAATTTTTATTCCACTGAATACCTATCCAATTATACACAACGTTTTGCCTCCGATTTTAATTCCTTCTTCGAGCACAGCGGATGGTGCAATATCCTCTTGCGAGGATAATAGGCGGCGGTTTGAAGTCTCTGCATTTTCAATTAGCTTCAGTGACGATGGCTCATCGGTTCCTTCGGACACTCACGCGTGATTGCGATTAGAGCCGGCTTAGGCGAGGTATCAGCGAGATATTGAATCGTTCGATAACTTTGCGCGGACTAGCCATGCCATCAAAGGCGAGACATAGCAGGAAGTATCCGATCTTTCACGGTGCTTTCTTGGTCGACGAGTCCAGAGAGAGAAGAGATAATAACTCGAGATCTGTCCGCTTACGAACCGACGCACGTAGTCGGATTTCGTCCCTATAAACGTGGGTGGTTTTGTGATCGCGTATTAGTACTTAAAGTTACCTAGTCATAGGGCTGAAACGCTCATTGAGAAAAATGCCTCAATGTCCAATTAGCAAACAAGAGGTATTGTCGCATTCCTCGCATTGTGCATGTAAAATATCATGAGGAGTGACATCGTACGACGGTCACGCGTGGCATTTCATCATGCATAATATTTACGGAAGAAAAATGTAGAACTAAAATTGTCACGTGAAGCGTTTGCCAATTCTGCGGGCCACACTTGTCGGCTCTCGCCTCAGTATTCAGTCGCGAGAAGCGTCAAGCTTTCGACAATTCAATTGTTACTTAAGAGTGTGTGTCATATAATTAAGGCAAAGTGCGAGATAGGATTGTATTACTAGTTCCAGCCTTTTGTACGTCTTCGAGACGTACTTCGTGCTCCAAGTTCTCGAACTAGTTTCGCGAAACTGGTGTCTGCGCGAAAGTTCTGCACAGTGGTAGCACAACGTCGCTTTGGTACTCAATCAACGTACATCCAATCGGATCCCTTGTTCCATCTTGACACAGTTCGATGAGATAATTTCCAACAGTTTTAACCATTCCCATGTTACGTACAGAATGAATGCCAATTCAAACGTCTGATAGAAGATAAAGATTAGTTTATCTATTTAACTTGAACGTAAGCAAAGAGCGATATGCCGGCGTAAAGCCGATATAAAGGGATAAACGTTAGTTTAAGTATCAGCAAAGTTTTGCACGTCGCACAATATGCTTTCGTTACTCGTAGGGAGAATAGGATTCATGACGACGCAGCATTACGTTGTACTTCAGTGGGCGTACACCTCCGGATAACGAGGTGATGTCTAATACCGTATGTCACGCAACCGTTTCACGTATCCGAAAAGACGTAAGCTCAGCGTAAACGTCAGACATAGAATTCCGCTGTAGCGAGAAACGCTGAGAATCGCGTTCCTGATTATCCGTCACTTAAGACGCCGCCTGAAAAGCGCGGATGCTTCAAAGCGCGAGGCATTCCTCAATGCACTTATTTCTCTAGCCCGCCGACGGCACAATACACGCGTCGTTTCGCGATGAGATTACAGTCACGTGTGTGACGTATCCGCGGATTAACGTGAAATGCCACGTAGACTACCCGTTTCTAACCCGAGGCTCTTTGTACGGGCCCAGTCGAGAGGATTCCAAAGTTCTTTTTCGCGCCGTGTCGAGGTTTAGTCAGCGGTGCTTCAATGACCAATCAGCGAGCATCCTCTCTTTAATGTGTCTTTCCCTTCTTCTCTCTATCTCACTTCCTTGATTAGATTCCGCGATCGCTTATCGTTGTCGACGAGATAGATTGACCCACGTGACGGTCAAAAAATCCTATCCAAGTAAATTATCACTGACCGATTTTGACCCTGGTAATCATTTACAGCCGACTCAAACATACGCGAGATGTCTTGAGTTATAGTTCTAGCTGGGCATACCATAAATACGACACGCACCTCCATATAATTCCAACCGTGCGCTTATTTTATAGCCGCGGCGGCTTTCCTCCTTGTTGCACGTGAACGCGCCAATCGATGCTCTTTCCGCGAGTCCTTTCCTTTCCCCGCGGAGGTCAAAGCGTGCGATACAACCACCGCAGAAATATTTCTGTCGTCTCCATGGTAGAAACATCGTAATTCAGCCAGCATATTTCGTATCCACTTAACGTGTAACGTTAATATTTACGTACAATACTGAAAGTCTGATATATGGAAACTTTCATTTCGTTACAGAAGGAAATGCTCATTGTCGAAAATAATTAAGCGTGCTCGTATTGGTAAATTTTATTCAAAAACCGGTCACCTCTTAATCCATGCTAATTCTGTATTTATTGCATACAAGATAAGTTGCATCAGTCGTTGAGATTATTGCTTGTGTACCAGTCACGAAATTCAGTCACGATAAAGTCGCCTCCATTCACTTTCAACGATATTTCTGATAAAAAATTGAACACTATTGTCTTTGCATTTTTCCCCGAGTATAAATTTAATCAAACACCGTTTTTGTTAACCGTTTTAATTAATTTTTATTTTAATATTCAGCATTAAAAATATTCTTGTAATAAAAATAAAAATTTTGCTAAAACCAATGATACGATTGTTACTGAAATTGCATATTTATTTTTAAATTTTATTCCGACAATTTCCTTCTAATAATTATGATAAAAAAATTATTGACGTCTCGATGACTTTTGTTAAAGAAAAATCAACAAGGTATGGAGTTGCATGTGGAAAAAAGAAGCTTCGCGGAAGCAATTAAACGTTAAAGAGATCCACGATAGTGTTCAACCGTTCAATGATGCACATACTCGCGTCGTATTATTAACGGATGCTTCGTCAGGTCCGCTTGTCAATTTCACGGTAATAAACCACGGCATCGACGACCCCGGGCGCGGTGAGGAACTCGTCGATGAAACGTTCGTTCCTCTCGCGTGTGTCATACAGTGCGTCGAATTCTTCGGGTTCACCGTACGACCGCGTGTCATCGGCCAACATGACGCTGACAACGTGATCTGTGCGAACGAATCTCCAGCTGCAAAATCTTACACCAAGAGAAACAGGCGCGAGCCACGAGTCCGGATACGAAACGAGGGTTCCTTGAGCGAAGGAGCACATAAAATTAAGCCGCAAATAAAGTAAGCCTCGGGTCTCTTCGGAAGAACTCGCACCGGCTTATGCCCACAGGGCCGTGAATCATTGCACCTAAACTAGCGACATTTACTGTCGAGGATAACATTTGTCATACTAGAGTGAGGAGACCGTCGATTTCACACAACGAGCGTCGTAGGGCGCGCGTGAAGCGGGATAGAAGAGAAGGAAGACATGTCGCGATCGACGGAAGGTGCCGATGAAGAGGGACGCGGTTTGGTAAAGAAGTAAGAGAGAAAACGAGCTCGACTTCATAGGCATATCCGCACGTAGGGCAAAACTCCAAAGCACCATCGTAAATCTCTTCGCCGAGCACTGCCTCAGGATCGTTGAATTAACGGGTCGTGATCGTAAAGCGCTACGCGACCGAGCCTCGTCGCCAAGACGACGCGATGGTAGCACGAACAACGCGAAGGGTGGACGAAGGGACATCTCCCACGAGCGGAAGAGTGATTCACGGCGTGGAAGAAATCCGATTTTCCTGGAAAGCCGTCGCGATCGTCCGGTTTAGCCGACTCAGACGGGAGCTTCTCGTCGACCTCCTTCGTGGCCGAGGTGGATCCCAGAACGAGCGTGTTGACTGTCGCTCGTAATAATATCAAGTCGTTTTAAGGGGATGCTAAACCGATTACCGAACTTGATCGAGGTCGATAGTACAGACTTTTAATTCCAAATTCGATAATAGTGGTGACATCTTTGATTCAGTTCTTACATTATATTATATAATATATATCATTCTGTCTTACTCAAACATATACATCTGTCCGAGGGGGTAACCATTTAATGTAATCGTGGGACAGAATCCTCGAAATCATTATAAAATTTATATAAAATCTCTATGATCTGTGATCTCTAAAACTTTTATATTAAGTGAATGTTAATCTCAAATGACAGTTGTACGTGTCACTTGACAGAAAGTGAATTAAAAAAATTTTTTTCCGATGTTCTGGTTAAAGCGTATTTACCAGGATGTCTTTTCATGCGTACTTTTATTCTGTAAAAGGATTTTGCAATGCGTAAAATCTGTCCTTATCTAACATATGCCAGCATCATCTATCGCAAGACCGCGCAATTACTGCTACACGGAATTTTGGTTCTGTTGACACTTCCAGTCTTCGCATCGAACGTGATTTATAATTTAAAAGAGAAATATTTTTTTAAATCTTGGTTCCACAAACTCAGTATTGTTCGTTCCAGTAATCCGATACCTGACTGACGCTTATTACCCTTATCTAACATATGCCAGCATCATCTATCGCAAGACCGCGCAATTACTGCTACACAGAATTTCGGCTCTGTTGACACTCCCAGTCTTCGCATAGAACGTGATTTCTAATTTAAGAGAAATATTTTTTTTAATCTTGGTTCCACAAACTCAGTATTGTTCGTTCCAGTAATCCGATACCTGACTGACGCTTATTTTCAATCTGTGATCTCTAAAACTTTTATATTAAGTGAATGTTAATCTCAAATGACAGTTGTACGTGTCACTTGACAGAAAGTGAATTAAAAAAATTTTTTTCCGATGTTCTGGTTAAAGCGTATTTACCAGGATGTCTTTTCATGCGTACTTTTATTCTGTAAAAGGATTTTGCAATGCGTAAAGTCAATTTGGATATTTCTCTTAAAACATAATCGTGATAAAATAGGACAACTTTAGGATCATCCTAACCCCTTCAGTTCGAATTGTTTCAAAACACATTCACCGCGCGATATCCCGCAATATTTCAAATTATCATCGTACGGTATATTTTACGCATAAACTATAATCAAGTGAGAAATGAGATGCAGTTAGAAATTATTCCTCAGCGATAAGAAGGCGTGAGAAATAACTTAAAGAAAGTGTAATATATGGCGTAATATATATAAAGATTTAATAGCAATAAAGGCGTAATATTTCTGGAACGATAAATCGTCGTACTATTTTCAATACTTATGATGATAAAAGGCGAGTCCAAAATCAGTTTCGAAAATTAGATTAATCGAAGATACTCCAAGAATTTCACCGGCCAGATCGGTACCAGCTTTCCGCGCTGGAATACTGTCAGTTATCAGTACATAAACATTCGTTCTCCATGTCAGCGCATCCTCGTGGCTGCTTGCGTCGCGAGTTATACGCGTACTTTCTCCGCGTCGAGGAGGGACACCGGCACGCATAAAGTAAGAGCAAAGAGACGGTAAAAGAAATAGAAGGTCGACACAGACGAAGAAGAAAAGGAAAAAAGGGGTAAAAGCGAAGGAGAGCGAAGAGGGCGGAACGCAGCCGCGACGCAACACTCGGGAACGTACGACGGAAGGAATGGAATATGATATAATGCAAAGGTAAAAAAGGAGGATGAAAAAGGGAACCGCTGCGACCAGGCTCGCGCGATGATGGGGGCAAAAGGGGGAGATTTAAAGCCGCATGGACATTGTCATCGGACGCGCGGTTATAAACCAAGCCGCGTGCCGCGTTGCCGCGTTGCCGCGTTGCCGAGACCAAGTTCGCTTACTCTTTCCCGCTCGCTCTCACCATAGCTATGTAACCCGTGAACAGGGTGCTGGAATATACACCCTGTGTTATATACACTCTCTGTCTTGCCATAGGTATAGATCCATGGGGACCAGCGCTTTCCTACACGCTATATATATTCGTGGTGCGTTTACGATCTTGGCAGCCGGATCGGGACAAGTGTTATTTTTCATCGATTCGTTCGAGCGCGTGTTCGGCCATGCCGGCACTTTCAGTCCCGTGCCGATTTTCAGCCTGCCTGCGAGAGAAGATAGAACGGATGAAGGAGAACGAGAGAGAGAGATGAGAAATAGCGACGGAGAGAAAAGGAGAGGAAGGAACGAACGTAGAGAATGGAGAGAGCGCACGCTGTAAGATCAAGGACGGTGGTAATCTGATCGAGATCGTAGCGATAATAACGCATTCGGGAGCGGCGGTGGTTTGAAAAAGAGTTTAAAACCGCGGGTGATAGATAGGAAAAAATCAACTACGCGCGCGGCCATGATAAGAATCGCGCTTGTGTGTACGGCGGAGTGAGAGAGCGATCGCGGATAAATCGTACGCGGCGTACCGAAAACATGAACGCGGCGCGATATTTAACCCCTTCGGGGCACCGTCGCTTTTGCATTTGCGAGCCGCTCTCGTGAAGTTAGCCTTTGAAATAAAGTTCTGTCTGAAGAAGACTGACCGGGATCGGTACGCGCCGAGGCTGCAAAAGGATGCTGCGGGACTACCTGTTTGAAATATCCTTTTCCGATCAATGGTACCGCACGGCTACGAAACCAGGAGAACTCGAAACAGCACGATTTCTTTCGACGATGAGACTGTCGGACCCCAAAGGACTAACTGTTTCGACCCGGGCGGCGACGTCGTGTATCATGTCTTCGACTTCGTAGCCCCGACTCGCATATCACCGACCCCCGAAGACCGAAAGACTCCCATTCCGAGGCATGATTCCCGACGAGGTACCGTAACATCCCGCGAGTGCATTTCCATATCCATGACTACACCGTAACGTTCGTTCGTCGACCACGTTGGAGATCGCAACGGCACTACGACGTCCCGAGCGGTTTCCTTAATCGTCAGACTGAGGAAACCTCTCTCTCTCTCGCGACGCCCGGCTTTGCAAAGCAGGCAAAGCGGGCATCTCTTTCCCTCGTTCTCATCTCCTTGTTTCTCGCTTCTCTCTTCGTCTCCTCCTTCTCTCCTATTTTCTCCGCGGGGCTCTTGGGCTGCGTTTCGCATTCCTCGAGCGCTCTAAGCGCCTCGATTCGAGTCATCGCCGAGAAGCTCCGTGACCCTACCCGAGAGTCCCGAGACTGCATTTCCATACCGGCGCGGCACGCGGTGCAATGCCGTCGTCGCTCGTCGCCGCCGCCGCCGCCGCAGCGATCCGCGCGGCTTCGATTCGAGTCTGCGATGAACCGCGACATACCGAACACGCATACACACAGCGGCATTAAGATATCCATCGGGCGAACCTTTTTCTCGCAGCCGAGCGTCCCGACCGGGGTCATGGCCCGTTCACGGTCGTGAGACACCCTACAAAGACGGCGCACGTGGACGAGGACGTCTCCGTCGGGCTTTGGTATACTCGTGACGGCTTGCTATCATCAATTGTTTTGCCTTCGGCCTGTGCACCGTTCCTTCACCCCGATTTCGCCTGTCCTCGTTCCCTCATCCTTCGTCCTCTCGCTCGCGCAAAACAGCTCCAGGAAAGCTTCGACGCGAGGTTTCAATGGGCATTTGTCAGCCGGCGTCACAGAGACGTGAGTAAATATAATACATAATACGGTTCCACGTCTTTCGCAGGAACAAGAAGGGTATACTCTAGAGGAGATGAGGAGGAAATCGCGGGATCGAAGCGAATGACAGCAGACGTCGTCTCGCATGCTTGCGTTGTCATATAACGGCCGTAGTTGTTTCTCTTTCTCCTGTGAATGCGCTTCTGTTTGGAACCTCCTCCTATCATCGGATTCCATCTGTATTCTTTAACGCGCGTGTCAATGATAATTTGTGTGCCGTAAATGCAACATAATGATCGAGAAATAGGTTACGTGATGCGAAAGTAAAAATAAATGATATGGGGCAGAGAGAAATTTGTTGTTTAACTTTGCAGTTGCAGCATGGATTCTTTTTCAACATTTGCCACATGCCGTTTTATTGCTCATTTGCATACTCAAGATGATGGTAGCAAAAATTTCTAGCTATTTAAACACACTGTCGTTTAATGGTAATGTTGTGTGACTTACGTAATGTTTCCATAATTATCATAATATGCACACTAAGAAAAATATTCTGGTTAAATCGAGGAAAAGACCCAACCAAAATGGCATTTTGGTGAGGCCAAACAGAATTTCTGCACTGAAAGATAAGATTAGCCGAATATTAGTCTATCGAAATGATATACTGCCATTGCAGATAGACTAACGCAACCAAAAATTGGCTGCTGCAACCAATTAAAAATGCTATGCCATATTTTATCATCTAATTTGCTGCAGCAGCTACTCTTTGTTTTAAATGTAGTTATTATAATTATTTTCTGATAACCAGAAATTCTATTTGATGATTCTATTTGATTTGATTGGGTCTTTTTCTTGGTTTAATCAGAACATTTTTCTCTGTATATATAACATATAAAACAATGAACAATTTTTTTTGTAATAAGAAATTGCAGCTTGTATTTTGTACAAAGTGTAACGAAAGCTATGGCGGTTGATCGAGAGAGTGCTTGCTCTCTCGGTATGGCTATTTTCTCGCGGTGCGAAGCGGATTTATTTCGCGGTGGCAAATCGGCGGCAGCGTTTACCGATAAAAACAATTCGCCACGGTGGTTACGGTAGCGCAATGATCGTAATAGTAATCACAGTAGCAACGATAGCATCTAGCCGCGGGTTCATAACGTTAGAAGCGCGCACCCGCTTCGCGAGCCCGTAACCTTTAGAGCGATACGCTGTGGCTAGATGATACAAGATAACAGAGCATCACAGAGATAACGGGACGGCCGTCACGACGAGATCTATGGCAGGAAAACGAAGATAATCGCGAGACTATAGCGGTGAACGGAGGAGATTCGCCTGGTATCCGTTTACCGAATCCGTCGAATTCACACGTTGCGAGGATAAAATTCCAAACCACTTTGGATTCTTCATGGCGAATTTATGAACGCAATTTCGATGTTGTTAAATACACCCAGCGCTTACTAAGAATTTAATTACGGCCAAGTGCTGCTGAATACCAATGGGTCTGTATTTGGAAAGAATTTATGAAGACATCTTTATTTTCTCTCTGAAGTAGATTTTTATATAATGAGACAAATCCTGGAAAGAAATAAATCCTGGAAACATTAAGCAAAACATTAAAGTCTCCAATTGATTCCACTCGATTCTCTCAGTAACCGGAAATGCGCTCCGATAACATTCTTTTAAGCGATATCTCGCGACAAATTACGAGCATACGAATCGACTTTTGGACTACCATTGATGCCACTGTAGATTAACGGATGATATATATCTACACACACACACATGACATGTATAAAAACACGCACTGTATCTTTTTAAGCAACACAGGCATGTGTTATGAGACTGTGAAACGAAGCTCTACGTATACTATGGGTAACTTAACACCTTAACAGATATTTATGGGTTTTTGCTAATGTAAAAGATAAAAACAGCATTTTGGTTGACTCTCGACCAACGTTGTGCAACATATATAATACGTCATGTCGCACACACGACAACAGAGAATACATGCGAGTATACGACGATCACGCACTGGCTAACGCGAAGGGAAAGCTTGTATCTAGATCGAGTATTTGGTTGTAATACACGAGCTCATTTATCACGTTGTATCGCCGATGTTGAAAATAAATTCCGAAAATCTCGCCATAAGGTACGATACGTCTCAATTACATTCGATAAAGTCTGATTTCTGGCGCACGTGATTTTAAGAGGCTATAAAGTCATTTAAGTCTAAATTAATATTCTTGAAACCTCTCTCCATGAGAGAAATTTTCTCTAGATTTGTTTATATATCTATATTTTCTACTTTCCGATAATGCATACACAGTTGGAAAATTTATGTTGAATTTAACATATTTTACACGTTCTAAATGGTCCATTTAAATTTTTGTGTCAAATTAACACAAGTTGAATATGTTAGAAAGTAACATAAATAATATATAAAAAGTAACACTGATGTAAAAAAATGTAGCACTGATATATTTATAAACAATCATATTTCTTCATTAAAATTAACATTTATAATATGTTAAGTGAACACATTTAATTCATTTACTTTAGATTACTTGTTTCTAAAAATATTATCTTTATGTAATTCGTTCACTTACTGATAAATTATTGCATCTATGTGTTAGCACTAAGAAAAAAGAAAAACGTTGAATATTAATTTAATACAAAATATTCAAGTAACACACAATCATGTTAAATTAATACTCAGATGTACTAAAAATTCGACACAAAATTTTAACAAGAACTTAAGTGTACTGTTTTTAATACAAATACAAAATGTTTTTACTGTGTACAACATAAGATATCAAAACAAATATTTGGTTTGAAAGGCTTATTCCACGAACGCTAGATAACAGCAGCGAAATTTAAATTTATTTGTATTTAATACATCGAGATATAAACGTTTCGATCTGTCATCAGACCATCTTCAGTATTCAAATTAATTCTTTATAAATTTAATATAATTAAGCGACTCATTCATTACACATATTCTACGGCTAGATTTCGAGATTGTCCCATTTCTACTATTTAACAATTATCTAATATATTCTGCATCCAATACATAAGTACGCAACTATATCTAACATAGTTGTTCGTCATATTATATTTCAATTTATGAGTTGCACCAGACTTGTTACTTTCTTGAGTCAGATCCCATACTTGGTTGTATCATAAAAAGATGGATGATTCTTTCTATTGTGTCCAACGTATTAAAATTCATCATTTTGTCCATTTATAATATAATTCATCTTGATATTAATAACCGAACACATAATAATTTCCCGATTTTGAATCTCATTTGCTTAGATTACACAAATCAAAATTTGATATCTGCAAAGTTTTCATATAATTTCACAACCTACATTTAGATAGACATTAACGTAGATGCTCTATCACTTTCTGACGACTATTAATAAACGAGTTACATCACATGGAAGACTTATATAATATCAAATGATAGAAATAATAAAGAATCGTTCTTCTCGCAAGTCAGTAATTATCCTGACATCTGTTCAAAATTAAAAGACAAGATCCGACAAACGTTTCTAAATTATTCCCGGTAATTATTACTAAATGGATTTGGCGGATACATCTCTCGCGTGAGAGAGTTTAAAATCTAGAAGAAAATTCAGTGAGAAGATTGGAACATGATGGTTCCGCGAAATTCGTTAATTGAAACGTCTCAGGATGTATGCACGGTAGCCCTTCGCGAAAAAAGGCGTGCCGGACGCGATTATTCTATGGTGGGCGGGAAAAGCAGTATAAGTCATATTACCCGCTACGTAGGCACCGCACCGGTGCGAAAAGGCCTTAAGTTTCGCGGCTGCAGGGGCCCGGACTCGCGAAAGCCCATTTGGGCTTTCTTCCCGAGTATAGCGTACCCTTAAAGGGGAAGGGGATGGAAACGAAGGAGTTACCCAACGATGCCCTTTGGTTGACGACCGACATTGCTCGCCTCCGCGACTGCATGCGGAGTGGCTTCATTTGCACGTACACACGCGAAGCGCGCGTATATGCGCACGCCTGCCATTTGAGTTCTCGCACCATTCCGCATCCCCGTGGTTACTTGAGGTGGCAACGTCTAATTATCCTGCGAAAAGTTCATCCTCCAATTATAGTAGACCGCCGCCGCCGCCGCCGCCACCACTTCGGCATTGTTACGGATTCTTCGTTGTTACGTTATTATTACGGACAATCCGCGCTGTTTCTTGACTGACACGTTACACGCGCATTTACTCCTCGATAACGCGATGGTATTTCTATGATAATGAAAAGTAATGCGCCATCACTTTGTTGCACGAGCTCTTGGTCGCCGGGGCGTTGCGTGCTTATCGCACTCACGGCGTTTTTGATTCGCCATAGAATTATTAGGTTCGTTTAACACCTCTGACACGTCCCGACTCTTCATACGTGGGTGAGGAAAATGAAATTATCACGTCTGCCCGTTTGACGGAGGGTAGAACCCCGTTATTACAGCCTGCATGAGGATCATTCAGCGGAGCGTATGTAAGTCGGCGTAGAGACCGAAGAAACGATCGTTGACGCCAAAATTTATAAGGACCACTTCGAAAAAAAAAGTACGGTATTATTTTTAATATAAAAACGCAATGAAACCTCTTCAATACGGTGTACTTTTCGCGACGGTTAAATCTTAATTGTTAACGTAAAGAAATATATATATATATAGCTTCAGCTTCAACTTCGTGAACATTATCCCATCCAGTCATCTCATCGTCACATTTATTTCCTGCGCTACGTTGTGTATACTGTACATAAAGAACATTATTGACCGTGCGTAAATCCATAACACTCGTTAACGAACCAATCTCGTCCGTTGATCGGTATCTAAATTGGAACGTATCGGCCGCTCCAAGTCGCAGCGTCGCGCGAATAATGCGGCAACATTACGCGCTGATCGTCGCGCTTTTTCGCGATCCTCGCCGGATTATATTCGTATCGTTCGCCGTCGACACGCCGATTAAGGGCCCCCATCGTTTTCGCACGATTAGCGTCCGCGTCGGCCGGACGCGATCGATTCTATCTCGATTTCGCGATCTCCCGCAGGCATTAACTCGCGAACGACGAGTGGATTAGGTCCTCGAGGAGCAAAACCCACTCCTCTCTCTCTCCGCTCGTTACTCAAACGGCATAAACACGCGTGTTCGCAAGAAGAAGGTCCGTTCGGACGCAATTGAACGTGGGCAAAAGAAAACAGACACGGGTACACGACATAAGCGTATCAATAAAATGTTTAATTGGCATTTACATTTCTTCATTCGACCCAACAAGATTGCGATACAGATCTTCCGCTCGCTCTCTCGTGCAAGCACCTCGATCGTCCTTCCACCGAGCGCACTTCGATCTGACCGTCAACCTGAATGTCGAGCTGGTAACCGGCTGACGAGGGAGATGCGGGAGAGAGAGAGAGAGAGAGAATCCGTAAAGGCGAATTTACACGGTTTTCTTTCGGCCGACTGATTCATCAAAAGAAAAATAAAACCTGTTTCCACAAAAATGGTCAACCGCTCTTGACGATGAAAAGAGCAGCTCTATTTTTTAGGTACACTTGAATGATCAGTCAGCAAAAATGAAGTACGAAGAGCGCTTCGTTGTGAATGACTCGGTAGAATTTCGTATTTATCAGAAGTCACGTTCGTAGACATAATGTTGAGAAAGACAACTTGATCCGAAGCTTTTATTTCTGGGCATTCATGTAGCTACTCTTACATCTTCATTTGTGAAATAGTTTTCTCTCTGCTTCTCCAATAATTCACTTTTTGTCGATACGTCACTTGACGTAAGTCATTCAGAACGATTAGAAGTAAACCGTGCAAATTCGCCTTAAGAACTAGAGGCAGACCAGAGAAGCGACCAGTAGCGGAGTTCTGTAACTCTCGTTACGTAGTCGTTTTGTGTCCATAACGACAGTTGCGCAGCTTTTTTACCGTATAAGATATCTGCGCAACAGTCGTTATGAGCACATAACGATATTGCATAACGAGTTACAGAATTCCGCTACAGGCGGAATATACACAGTCGAATGAACGATCCGGCGGTGTGTTTTGGTATTTTTTTACATTAGTTCGCTACCGACTTCGTGTTTTCGCGTGCTTGCGTGTGTAAGTGCGTGTCCGCTTGACTGACGGATCATTCAAGCGGGCCTTTTTCTTGCGACGAATCGGCGCGCGCGACGCGATAATGGATGCAATTGGTACCTCCGGACACGGCCCGTTTGCGATAAGGAGCTGGGCGGAATTTCGGGACGACATGATGTCGCCCATTATTTATTTTTATTTACGTGCGCGGGCCACGTTTGATAAATAAAAGAGGACGGTGGCGGTTAATATTTTTAATTGGCGTGGTAGAAAATTGGAAGATTATAGGATGACACAGGCGGGATCCATGTATATGCGTCGCGTGCATCATGCATCGCGCACGCATAAAAACAACCTTTTATACAGGATTTATTAATCGAGATAACGCGTAGCGTTATCTCTCTCTTGTAACCATTTGAGATATATTCAAATGCTACGAACGAGTCCCGTGCGCTGACCTCGAAATTTTTCAATCGCGATCATGCGGGTTCAAAAAATGTGGGGGCTACTATCCCTTAATTGTACATCAAGTTTCCTGGCTGAAATTCTACAACTCACACGGATCTGATCTGATATCCACGAGGATCGTACGCCCATACGTCGCTGATTCGTTCCGAAGGAATTCAGCCGATCCCATCGGCCGCGCGCGCGCGCGCGCGCGCGTTCATGGCCCGGAGAGAGATCGCTCCAATTATTTTTTATGCCACGCGACATATTTCTCAATTTAATCCGGCGCGAGAGGGTCGGGATTGCGACGCCGAAAGACGAGATAGAAAGCGCTTGTTCGTTGTGCATCCACACCGTGCGATATTTCACGCCAAAAACGAATTTGGCGAGAGTGATGTAATCGCTTAATTAACGAGCCGCGCTACTTAACGTACTCGACATGTCCCTGTCTCTCCCTCTCGCTTTTTCTCTTTCTGTCTATCCTCTCTGGTCTCTTCTGCTTGCAGGAGGAAAAGAGAAACGGTACACGTGTAAACGTTGCGGCCGAACTTGCGTGTACGAACGAGCACGCTTGTATACATATGAATCAAGGCGCATCAGCGGGCATACCACAGGTGCCGAAATTTCGTTCATTTATCCTCGGCTCCCGGCCAGTTTGTTGACCGTTTACCTGCAACACCTTATACATCACAGTTGTGCATCGTACGTGGATACAGCGGCGCACGCGTGTATGCGTGTGTATGCACACGCACCGCGATTCGGCCGGGCACCGCACCCGATGGCGACGGTATGCCATCCTGTTTGCGTTGATGAATTTTTTTGGAGGAAACTCCGTGCGAACCGCGGGGTGGAATGCAAACGTCGTCCCTTTCCTTGGAAGCGCCTATCAGACGCGGCTCATTAAACGCGCTCGCTGAGCGAGCGACAATTACACGAGCGAGATGCGGCATATAAATGTCTCGCGCTCGCATAAGCGAGGTGTGTGTATGGCACATGCGAGTGCTGACGTAATGATTCCTTGCATACACAGGTAGACGATGGTTAACGTTTCCAAGGCAGCTATAATACGAACCAAATGAAATGCAGTGTTTATCCCGCCGAAATGCTCGTACTTGTGTGATATTCTCTCGTGCCTAATGTTCTATTAATAAATTTTCAAATTAATTCATAATAATAATAGATTTCCTTCGATTTGATAATTATTAAATATTATAATATAACAATCAATGCATTATATTTTGATAAAAAAAAATTGATTTATCAAAAAATTGTCATTAACTGAAAAATGACGGTATTAACGGAATAATCGGTATTGTTCGTATTACAGACCGATGTGCGCATTGTACGTGCGGAGCAATTGAAATTTTATGGGCGTTAAATTAGGCGGGAATTATTCGGCTACGAGAGAAAAAGCGTAAATTGTTCTCGCCATTATTCGTCCGCGATTGCAGATAAAAAGATTATGCTCACCCGATGGAACTCCACCTCAACTAAGCCATCGCGTCGGCGACTTTAATAAGGAAATAAGCGGAAAGACGAAAGTTCGAAGGTACAAGAGAGGAGGGAAGAGGCCCGTTAATGATTTACCGCAGCTTTATAACCGCGAATTCACCGCGCACCGCCGCCACAGATGCAGGAGAGAAACTCGTCGGAAGGAAAAGAAAAGAGGAAAGGAAAAGAGAGAGGACTACGCGCCACGCCCCCGACTTCTCATCTTTTACGCGTCTCATCTCATGACGTTGGTACGTGAGGGCCCTTTTCAGCCGGGCCCCAAACGCCCCGTACGACGACGACGAGGAGCGTTTTCGGGAACCCTTTTCCCCCTTTTTGTTCCCTGGAATGTGTTAACCCTGAAGCGAGGCTCGCGTTCGGAGCACGATATATCTGCCGGAGATTTAACTCTGGGATTACTTTTCAAGAACCTTTTCGGAGCAACGAGAATATGGAGAGCAATAACTTTACACTTTGAATGTTCTTATTGCTTTTAACGGTAATTATAGTATTAACTGAATCACTTTTAATGCTCGCATTAAATGAGGCGTGCCACGGCAAAACGTTATAAGTACCAAAATTATAAAAATGCGTTTCATTATATGAATGGGTTATATAAGAGTGCTATGTACTATCTTCTATCACATACATTATTTCATTTGGAAAATGCTACAAGCGAAGAAAAATTAATAGAGTAATTCAAAATGTTGTAAGTCCAAAAATTTTGCAACTTTTTTACTTACATTTTACTTGGACTTACAACGTTTTAATTTATATTTTATTTGAATTTATTATTATTTGAAATTTTCCGTTTTAATTAGAATATAACTTAATTAAAAATTTTTGCAGAGACTGATTTCTCATATCATTAATTATTACGGTAATTTTTTCTAATATTTTCGAAGTGATACTTTTCAAGAAAACAAGTTTTCTTTCTCTACTGAAAAATTTAAGAAATGGCTTAACAACGTTTTATCTTAACACACCTTAAATGTACAATTCATTTGGCGAGTATTTAATTAAATTCAAAATATGAGAATATTCACAGGTATAATTTTTGTTAAGAATATAATCATAAAATTTAACAAGTTTACTCTTTGGCACCAAAAGATTGCTATCTCGGATGCTATCGCGATAGATGATAAATGATCCAACATGTTTGAAAATAAGCGATTCCCGTTATGATGAGTGAAAAGTATCAGATATATTCGGACAAGCGGTCTATTTTAAGGATCATTATTTCCGGATCGGTTTACCACTATTCATTAACGTCAAGCTTTCCACGCAACCCGAGCCGACGCGTACAAACCGCTTGAGCCACCAGCTGCGTGTTTACACGCGTAAAGGTGCTCTCAGATAATTATTTTTCCTAGCTGCCTCAACGCACCGTGTTAATTACTTTACAGTGCCCGTTAAAGCGAGGCATGGACAAAGTTCGACATTATTACATCGTAAATATAGCAAACACGTCAATGATAATTAATTAAGAGGAGAAAGAATGCTATTTTTACTTAGCTGCTGCAACATATTTTTTAAATAAAAAAGAATAAAGCAAAAATATACACTGAACATGATAGAAAAAAATAATTATTTTCATAAATAATTTTAAAATACAATATTAAAGTAATTAAATTAAGTTATAGATCCATATAATATTAAATTAATAACTCGCTTGCAA
>NW_017299805.1:0-1061 GCF_001594075.2 Trachymyrmex cornetzi
TTTTATGCCTTTTATTTATCTTATTTTGTTTTAAATTTGAACTACGTTTTGACCTAATTTATTTATATTCAAATAAAACAGTTATATTTAAATCAATTAAAAATCTGCAAATTTTCTCTCTGTATTAATATAGTCTATTATTTGTATTTAATACTGTGTATTATCCTCATGTGTATTTTTTCAGATAGCGAGATATAAAAGAATATATTTTTAAAGAACGTATAAATAATGTTACAACTTTTTTATCGCACCATACGCTCTTGCCATGGTACTGCACCTTCGGCATTAAAATAATCGCACCATTTATTTCTTAGAAGAATAGTAGAATTTGCGTGCCTGTTCCCTCTTTGATTACTCAGGTTTATTAAACCATTTGCTGACTCTTCCCGGAAATTACCCGGTCTGATTTCACTTGACATTATATCTTCTTCATCAATAAATGATGGAGGTGTATACATGACTCTGCCAACAACTTTACTCCGTAACATATTGTGGAGACAGCAAGTTGCCATTATTATCTTTTCAGCATCATCTGGATCATATCTCATTGCACTTCGATATATCTGGAATCTGGCTCCAAGAACACCAAAGGCATTTTCTGAGCAACGTCTAGCTCTTGACAATCTAAAGAAATGTATACAGTATTACCATTGATCCATTATCAATAAAATCATAATCAGGAGAATTTTGGCATTTAATTCTTAAAAAGGTATCTTACCTATAATTGAAAATTCTACGATTTTTTTTACCAGAGCACTGAGAACCAGGATACGGTATAAGGAATTTCTTTGTTAAAGGAAAACCTTCATCATCTATTAACACATAAGGAAACATTTCTCTTGTGCCAGATAGTGGAGATGGACCCGGAATATGGAGGCTGTTGTTTTCTAAACGAGTCTTAAGGCGATGCTAAAGCTCCCTGTTTTACCACATTTCTATTCGGTGAAAAATCTCTGTATTGGATGTACGGATTGCAAAAGTATTATTACTTAAATTATAGTACGCATCAACAGGACCTCAGCTGCACTGGATTTTATGAGAAAATAAAAAAAAAATTAAAA
>NW_017299805.1:1166-1519 GCF_001594075.2 Trachymyrmex cornetzi
TCCATATCTTGAAAATAAGCGTGCAGCTGAGGTCACATTATTGAAACGAACGATACTGAGTTTGTAGAACTAAGATTAAAAGTCTAGAAAAGCAATATTTCCACCGAATAGAAAATACGTGTATACTGATGCTTTGCGAAGACTGGGACTGTCAACAGAGCCGAAATTCTGCGTAGCAGTAGTTGCGCGGTCTTGCGATAGATGGTGCTGGCATATCTTAGATAAGAACAGACGTATGCGTTTGAGTAAGACAGAATGATATACAGGGTGGACCATCTGAAGTGATCCAGTCAAATATCTCGAAAACTAGTAGGGATAGAGAAAAATGTTTCGTATGAAAAGTTTAGGGTTAT
>NW_017299805.1:3096-4552 GCF_001594075.2 Trachymyrmex cornetzi
CTGCCATTAAAACAATACTGAAGAAGTCCTTGTAACAATAATAAAGTGACCCTGATCTAAGTGGTGGGTCAATTCTACAGTGTTTTCCATCAATTGCACCTATACAATTTTCAAATTGCCATAGTTCACCAAAGTTTCGTGCAATTTCTTGCCATTCCATTTCAGAAGAAGGAGCTTTCAAATATTCTTCCTTCAATACAGTAATGATAGCTCGGCATACTTCTTTTATGATACCAGATATTGTGCTTTGTCCTATTCTAAAAGTTAATGACAAGGATTCCTGTGTTTCTCCTAAAAATAAAATACGAACACACATAAACAAAAGCAATTATATATCCAATAATTTAATTTAATCTAACCTGCAGCCAAATGCCGCAAAATTAAAGAAAGTCTTTCTGCTGATGGAATACTTTCTCTCAAATGTGTATTCTTCTTTTCAATGAATGGAGAAACCTTCTCTAAAAGTTCTTCAAAATTTACTGTGTCCATACGTAAGCACCTGTAATAAATATTATTATTTGATTACTTTAATACTTCTTTTTTAAATGTACATTAAAGAATGTGAACACTTATGTACACACCTCCTGAATCTATTAGGATCTTCTAGACTGAGTTCCAAGAAAAGGTTATGATGTAATCCTTTTTCCTTTCTTTTTGCTATCCATCGATGCATCCAAATTCTCTTGTTGGTATGTTTACTATTACTTGCAAGGAGCATCATAATTATCACAATCAATTCTTGCGAGAATTCTTGCTCCCGCAGTTGCCAATATCGATTAATATTTCTTGGCATTTTTTCGATGCTATTTTTCGTTTCAGACACGAATGAGCGATTGTAGTGGCCACAATTCCTAACTACAATCGTCAGTATGATTGAATGATTGTAGATCGTCAATCGCCAATCGCAATCTCAATTCAATCGGCAATCGCTAGTGTGATTACGGCTTAACGGGCGACACGATTCGGGCATAACATTGCCCTCCCTCTTATAAATTGTCGTCCCGACAATTCTTGAAGAATAAGAAACGCTCAGGCTCGAAGAAATTCCCACCAGCTTCCTGCTCCCTTACTGTGCTGCTGCCACAGTTTTTCACAGAGCACTGGATTTCCTGGGATTTTCCCTGAGGCCTCCTGAGCATCTTCCTCCTTTCTGAGCAGGACCCCTCTTCAGTCCCTCGGAGGGTAGCTAAGCCTCCGGAGGAACACCAGCCGGGCATCCCCTCACCTTCAAGAAAGGAGCTCCAGAATCCTCTTGACTCTTTTCTTGAGCCTTGCGCTCTTGTCTCTTCGCTTTTCGGACAAGGGGGGCGGGGAAGAATAATAATTGTGCCGCAGTACTTCTGCCCCATACTCCCCGCCTCGGCATTTGCCCACTGTCCCGAGGAAAAACCGCGGCTCAAAAACCTCGGGCGAGGCGGTCTTCTTAAAAGAAAAGGTTATGTATAGTTGTTGAAAA
>NW_017299805.1:4732-8999 GCF_001594075.2 Trachymyrmex cornetzi
TCTTTTTTTACATTAATTGTCTCTCCAAATAAGGTGCTAATCTATCGGAATGAATAATTTTATTTTTGTGTTTATTCGACTTGTGAATACAATAAACCACTTCACTAAGTTTTTTTACTATAGAGTATGGACCTTCCCAACTACACTGTAATTTAGAAGCCTTTCCTTTAATTCTTCGAGGATTATACAATCACACTCGCTGTCCTACTTCGAAATCTATTCGTCTGGTCTTTTGATCATACCAGGATTTTGTCTGTGAAGATTTAATATCTAGACGTTTCCTTACGTCTTCATGGAGTTCCTTCAACCTTTTTTTTTACCTTACCGGAATACCCCTCAAATGAATCTGATCTCTCCTCATCAGGTGGATTACCACGTAATAAATCCATTGGTAATCTGAGATCCTGCGTAAGATAAAGCTCCGCCGGAGACACATCAGTGGTCTCATGCTTAGAGGTTCTATACGCCAGCAAATATAGCGGAATCCATCTGTCCCAATCTTTCTGGTTTTCTGAGATGAATTTCGCTAAATAGTTGGAAATTGTGCGATGCTGACGTTCTACTTGTCCATCTGACTGTGGATGAAGAAGGGTCGTCCTCGTCTTTTTAATCCCTAAAATATGCGACAGCTCACGGAAGATCCGCGACTCGAAATTCCTTCCCTGATCAGTATGAACTTCAAGAGGAACTCCATGCCTGGAAATAATCTGATTTAAAAACACTTCTGCAATAGTCTTTGATCTAATATTTTTTAAAGGAATAGCCTCTACCCATTTAGAAAAACAGTCTACAACAACTAGCAAATACTTATTCCCGGAAGAGGTCACGGGCAGAGGACCAAGAACATCTGCACTCTCTCGAAAGGAGCTCCAACGTTGTAAACCTGCAGAGGAGATTTTCCCTTTTTAGGAGGACCCTTTCTTGCCGAACATATCCTGCAAGTTTTACACCACTCCTCTACATCTTGTTTATAAGTTGCCCAATAGAAACGTTTTCGTAACTTTTCTAACGTTTTGTTTATAGCAAAATGCCCTCCCGTGGAAGAATTATGTACCTCTTCTAGAATTCGTTTAACTTGACTTTTGGGTGTCACCAGTTGAAAAATTTCCTTCCTCAAATTCGGGGCCTTCCATCTCTAGTAAAGAACTCCATCTCTTACAAACAAAGCATCCCAATAAGACCTATAGATTTTGGTAGAAGTATCCTTCGCCGCCACCTCCTGCCACAGAGGACATTCCGCATTCGCCTCTTTTTTAGATAAGAACAAAGAAATAGATGAATCCCCCAATTGTTCCTTACGCCAATCGATAGAATTCTCCTCTGTTAGAACGATGCGTCCCACTAAATTTTCCTGTTTGGTGATGTCTTTCAATTCCACATTCGTACAATAACGACAATAATCATCAGCACATGGACGTCTCGACAATCCATCAGCATTCTTATGAGAGAGACCTTTACGATGGGTTATCTCAAAATCGTACTGTTGCAATCTTTCCACCCATCGCGCCAGTTGGCCCTCCAAATCCTTAAAGGACATTAGCCATTTGAGCGAAACATAATCCGTACGCACAAGGAATCTCCTTCCATACAAATAATGATGGAAAGCTTTCACCGATTGCACTATTGCCAGTAGTTCACGTCTCGTAACACAAGGTCTGTTTTTTATTGCCGCACTTTCTGAACTAGTACACACAGTGCAATAAGTTGAAGTAAAACAAATATATGTTTGTTTCACTTTAACTTATTGCACTGGTTCAGAGTGCAGCAATAAAAAACAGACCTACAATAATTCCTCTCAGCTTTGTTGAGCACTCGACTGAAGTATGCGATGACTCTTTCCACGCCTTCTTGTTTTTATGATAAAACTGCCCCAATCCCTTGATTTGAGGCATCCGTGTCAAGAATAAATTCCTCCTCCATTCTGGGAAATGCTAATGTTGGTGGAGAAGAAAGAATCCGTTTTAGAGCGTCAAATGACTCTTGATGGTTTCGTTCCCAAACAAATTTAGACTGATTCTCCGTCAACGTATATAAAGGCCTTGCTAGAGAAGAAAAATCCTTAACGAATTTTCGATAATATGAGCAGAATCCTAGAAAACTTCTTAAATGTTTCTTACTTCGTGAAACTAGCCATTCTTTTACTACCGCTATTTTATTCGGATCTGTCGAAACACCTCCTGCTTATATCACATGACCTAGATATTTTATTTTTTTACTGAAGAAAACACATTTTTTAGGATTCACCCTCAAATTTGCCTCTCGTAGGCGGAGGAAAATCTTTCTCAAATTCGACAACATTTCCTCAATACTCTTACCGAAAATAATCACATCATCGAGGTATACTAAACAAATCTTAAAAAGAAATTCCTTCAAAACTTGCTTCATAACGCTCTCAAACGTTGCCGGAGCATTACACAATCCGAATGGCATAACTGTGAATTGCCACAAACCGTTACCAACTGAAAAGGCCGTTTTCTCTTTATCCTACGGTCGAATCTTTATCTGCCAATACCCGCTTTTCAAGTCTAATGTAGTAAACCAAACGTTACCTGATAATTGATCAAGGATATCGTCTATTCTAGGGAGAGGATAGGAATCTTTTATAGTAACAGCATTCACTTTCCGATAGTCAACACAAAATCGTGTTGTCCTGTCCTTCTTTTTAACAAGAACCACTGGTGAAGACCATGGACTATTTGATTCCTCTATAACACCTTGATCTTTCATTTCCTTTATAATTTTTTTTACTTCCTCCTTCTTTTGTATGGAACTCGACGAGGTACCTGTTTAATAGGGGAAGAATCTTTGATATTAATAGCATGTTCCCCCAGTTTACAATTTCCCGCAACATCGTCTGAAAATACATCGTGGAATTCCCCAGCAAACCGGCAAAATCTTCCTCTTCAGAAGTGCTCAAAAATTGGCAACCCTCTCTAAAAAGTGCAGCCATATTTGAGGGAATATCCGATGAATTTATGCGAGAACATTTTAAATCGATGGCCATTTCAGTTGGTTTAAGAAAAATCGGATCAAAAATATTTTGCAAATTAAGCAATTTCAAGAAATTGACCCCAAGAATACAATCATCGTCTATTTGTGCAACAAGCATCGGAACCTCCAGGAAATAATTCGCAAGTCGAATCTTTATAATTGTTCCATATTTAAATAAAACTCGTTCCCCCGTGGGGTATTTAATATTACAATTAATCTCGCTCTTTCCTAGCCCGACATAATTGACAAAATTCTCTTTAATAATTGAAACGTCGGAGCCCGTATCTATTTTAAAAATACAGGGTTTGCCGTTTGCTTCACCCTTATAATAAATCTCCTCTAAATCATAGTTTATTCTTTCATCCTGAAAGAAAACGGATTAGCGTACAAATTATTCAAATTTTCAATATAAGAAGAACATTGAGTATATTCATCTTTATTTTTATCATTTTTATTAAACCTGAAAGAATGGTTATTAGTAACATCAGAAATGTGTGTGTGCGCATAATTATTGGTAGCTGTACGTTGATTGACAAACGTATCTTTCGGGGTATTTTTCCTCTTAGCCGAACCGACCCCGACAAGTTCGACTAATTCATGTTTTCTGCCCCTGTCCTGCCAGGGCACTCAGAACGGAAGTGGCCCTCTTTACCACATTCCCAGCATTCTTTTTTATTTCTGACTTTCCCATTTTTATTTTTAAAAAAATTTCCGTTTTTGTTGATGTCATTACTTCTTTCCTTATCATCCTCCTTTCCTTTATTAATCTCAAGTTGTTTGCTTTTCTTGTCATTAAAGAACTTCCTCTTTTTATTTTCTAAATAAAAATTATTTTCTCTCTTATTTTCAAAACAAGTTCCCTGAATTAACTGAACTGCTTTAGCTCTTTCTATGGCTATTCTAAGAGATGTAACCCCTTCCATCTGCAATGCCCTTTTTACAAAACCGTCAGACAGGGAGGAAACAAACTGCGCGCAAGCGATTTTATCGCGCATCAAATCAGGGCATTCCAAGTACGCCAATCGAGCCAACCTTTCAATGTCCGAACCGAAAGTTCGGCCGCGATATTCTCTCCGAATTTTTGTCTTCGATTCGTAAATTGCGTATAATAATTTTGAAGCGAGTGTGCCTCCCCGAAACGCAATTCTAATTTAGCTTTCAGTTCTGAATATTCCAAATCCTTTAAATTTTGCATATTTTCCAACACCGCGCGCGCTTTCCCTCTCAAACACGATACTAAACAGCCGTTTTCGTTTCGTTCTTCCAATGATTCGCG
>NW_017299805.1:9793-25386 GCF_001594075.2 Trachymyrmex cornetzi
CGCCAAGCAACGCGCTCTTCGTTCTTCAGGAACGTGCAACGGGCGACGACTCATCTCAGGCGTAACGGGCGACACGATTCGGGCATAACAATATGATAATACGTGTTTATTGGAAGATATGCTATACCATCCTCTGACTGTCTTATTTATATATTCTCCGCTTTCACCAAATGTGAATTAGTCCAATATTGCAGTAAGTGTGTCTTCAATTTTAAATTTGATTAAAAATATTTAAAAGTATTGGGTATTTCATAAAAATAAAAATTACAATTTTTTGGAATTAACTAATATTATTTGGGTAATATTATTAATATGATATTATACAAGATATATAAAAAGTATGTTATTCAATACTTGTTGGTTCTTGGTTCAGTAAATAATACGAATATAAAGAAAACATTTAGTAAAAGTAAAATCTAAATTCGGACATCCATAGGATGTTTGAATAGGACATCCGTATGACGGACATCCCAAGGACACCCATTTTATGTCCATGGACGTGCGGACGTGATTTGGACTTAAAATGGACGTTATTGGGATGTCCAGTGCTATCTGGGTAGCCAATCAACAGGCTTGAAAAATTTGTCGTGCAACAATAACGCACAAATGACATCCCACTCTAAAGAAAGCATTTCTAAGTGTAAGTCTACGCACGAAATGTCCGTAGACTTCAATTTTAAGAACAGATTTCTTAATGAATTTAAGAAATCAGTTTTATTTAAGAAACAGATTTAATTTTAAAGTATTTTCCTTCAAAACTATCTTTCCTTTCAGCAAGGTTTTGTTGAAAGAAATTATTTCCTAGACTTCTCGATTTTTAAAATTAGGTACTTTCATATAATTACGTCTCAAATATAATACTCTGATACTCTCTCACAGAAAAATTCATTTGAGATTAACTATCTGATCTGCTATCGAAATTTGATACAATAAGATATAAAGCTTGTGTTAGACTATACATTGAAGATTGAGGATTACGAATTGGAGAGAAGTTTGAAATTATTTAATTGAACACATTTTAATCATCAATTCACAATTCTCCATCTTTAATGTGTAATCTGATACAAGTTTTATATCTTCACTGTATCATGAATTCTCAATCTCTCAAGTTTTATACGGACTTATATCACTTTATATTTGATACGTAATAATCCGCAATAGTAGTAAGTGGGCAGCTATGGGCCGTCAAAACAAACCCCCTCCACTCGACTTCCAGCGCCAGGTGGGCGTGGCTTAGACGGGTCTGTTTGGAGAAATGGTGCGTTCTGATTGGCCGGTGACATGAGGGTGAGATAACGAGGTAATTAAATGTCGCGTTTTTATTGGCTCGGTCCATAGCTGCCCACACGCTGATTGGCTCAGTCCGAAGCTGCCCGCGCGATGATTGGAGAGAGTGGGGGTGTCGACAGAGAAGAATACCACGGCAAAATGGTGGATGGGAAAACCGAGGAAAAGTGAGGCCGAGAACTTTGTTACGGGGGGGAGAGGGGCAAGATACGATCAGCGAACATGAATAGCACACAGCTTTTGTCCTGCAGGTCATTTTTTGTTGCAGCGGCTCGATGTCTTCAACGTTTTGACGTCTTAGTGATAGGGTTTTTTTTTCACTAGGGAGAAAGGGGAGGTAAAACAGGAATGAACAAGTTCGCGCTGGCACGTGCCACCGTGATCGGTGTGCTAATACGAACATTACTTTAAAAGAAAAATTTTTCTATATTTTGTTTTTAATGAACATTATCTAAATCTGAAATACGTGAGAAAAGGATGACTAATGTAAAGGGGGATGAGGTTAGGAGTAAGAAACAGACGAAATTTACAAAAATGTTTATTTTAAAAAGAAAAAATAATATTACATAAAATATTTATTTTATATTTTACTTTTTAAAAGAGTAGATGATTAAACATGACGGCATACAGCATGAGAATTAATTTTTTTATGTTTACAACGAAGAAAAAATTTATGAAATAATTGTACGATCAAATGATAGTTGCGTTTACAATCAGAGGTAAACAGACTAAGAAACTGGCTAAGATTATAACCATATTACACATAAATATAGAAATACACAGCAGTATTGTTCGCAAGTTTGAGAAATTCCTTGCAGCGTCGTCGTATTCCAGCGATACGTGGTGAAGTTTCGACGAAGTCGTAAGAGGAATCTTGAGTCCAAGGGCGGCAAGCCGTAGCTATCGAAATATGTTCCTGTACCGTATTAGTCGATGTAAAAGGCGACCCAGTGCTACCCAGGTCGATTGTGATCGTCTGTATTAGCGACAATGGCAGTCGACCTCGTCCACACCCTCGGCAGTCGATCGGCAGGATAGACCCCGACATGTCGGATACTGAAATGATGTAATGCGTTTAAAACTTCCAGTGAATTCATTTCTCGGCGTAGATGAACGTGAGAGAGGAAATGTTTGCGTAAATTCACGACGTTTGCGAAACGCTAGTGCTAGCTTTATCAGTCGTCGATTTTAGAAGATCTTTTTTCTGTTCGGCTGTCGCTTGTTCGTCCTTGCTTTGGTTAGCCTTTTCTGTCACGATATTTTTCATCCACGCTTCGATGTTGCGAAATATATCGTGTTTCTGATTTTTAAATTGAATTGAAAATTGTCCACTGTCTGCATTTTCGCTCTCGACGTCGCTTTCGCTCCAATTTTCTGAGGGAAGGCTATCGTAGCTCGAATTGCTGCTGTTTCGTATAGTTAGCCAACGTTTCAATTTTTAAACGTTGCGTAAAGCGCAATGTAATTCAACGTTAGTTCGAAATCCGTGATGTGCGCAACATTGTCCGCAACCTCCGAAATCTAGCAGATTTTTGAAAGCCGGAGAAATTCCTCCCAGATTATACGTTTCTGGAGAGTAGATTACTTCGATAACGTGCTTTCTCTTGTCCTCTGCTATAGATGTAGCGTACGTGTTGTGTAATGGTTCGTAGATGTATCGTAAAGTATGTAGGATTAACGTCTCCGTCGAACCATTCAATTCCGTGATAATTTCGTGTAAGCCAATTGTTTTCTCGTCTTACTCTCTCATTGATCGTAAATCGCCAAATGGATAAGGCGGCCTCATAATTCAGTGTCCGGTGATCGTCGCAAGAACCGCGATTTCTTTCGAAATAAAGTTGTCTTCGATATCGCAAAAACCTTGTATGTCGATGACTATATCCATTATGTTATTCGAATTTTCGCTACTCTTTTTACGTCACGAAACGTCGGTGTCATGAACAAAACTGAAGCTGTTTTCATCATTTTGCGTATAAGTAGATGAGAGAAAATGTATAGTGGGTGAAAATAATTTTCTCGAGGAAGTCATAGGACTAACCGGAAAAGTAGACAATGACTTGACGCGAGGAGTCAATTTCTAAAACGTTATCGAACTCGACATAGATGATACAATTAATAGTCACGGAAAGTGCTTTTTCGAATCTCACTTCTAATCGTAAGCTTCCGTGTTTCACGAGATTCCAATTTTCCGCGCAATTAGCGGATAGATTCGGAGTAAGATCAAAAGCGAAAAGAGTGTAGCCGTTGGCGTAATCGTCTCTGCTTATAGAATTACCCTCATTCAGAAAGTGAATGCCGGTTTTCGAGAATAATGTGTGAAAAGCTTCAACGTAGAGCGGCTCGTCTTTCGAAAAATTTGGCTATAACGGCCTACTGGGAATTTGCATGCCGTCGGCGTACAGCGGAAAGAAATTTATTCTGTAATTTTTGAAATTAAACGGGTTCAATTTTCTATCATCGTTAAACGCCTTGTTATCGACAAAGCCAACTATTATTCGTTTCGGCAACTGTCCGAGTATTGCATTGTCTATCGATTCCCCCACGACACCGGCGTGTATCGTGAATGTTTTAACTTCGACTCTCGTAAGGGGATACTTGGCGGTAGTTTTACTCAGCATTCTAGCGTGTGCGAGTAGCACACCCCGGACTTATTTTTACTCTTCTTACGAGTAAACTGGCATCGAGAATACGTATTTTTGACATCGTTCTAGTCTCCATAAGGCAAAATAAATCTTTCGAGGGTACGAGTCTCATTCTAACTTTCACTCCGTTAATTAAAAATTTATATTGATTGAAAACGTCGCAGTGAAGGTAACCTACGAGATCTAGCGCACGATTTCCTTGAATGTATTTCGCGCGTCTCTCGAGTGCCGTATTTGGATTTGACGAGTCTAACGTGTCGTCCATGTAGCTGGGAATATCCGCGTCCCATAAGCAAGAGGTTAGATGGGAAATTTTTGCGGGTGAAGCATAATTTAATAACGCCTCGATGTACATGCGGTAAGCGTAAGCGTTGTTTGGTGGTGACACGAGTTTTTGATTGAAATATACTTTGATTTGGTTGAACATGGAATACAGTAAATGATTTACGGGTCCTACTTTTGCCACGTCGGCGGCTGCGACCGATGTGCTCTCCCCGCGTTCGTTTTTTACGCGTATGCGAAGGCTCAACATGGTGTGAGTGAGATCCAGATAGTCTTCTCCATGGCCGAGTATGACGAATTCTATGGGTGAGTCGTCCGTGAGCGAAGTTACGGGTTTGTAATAAATCCATTGCGAACTCTCAATGCTGGTTTGCGTAGATGGTAGAAAGAAGAAATCGAGTTCGCTCTTTATACACTCGCTTGAGTGGGTATGAAGAAAGGACATGCTTTTTCTCCAGTCACGAATTCCTATCTCATTTAAGAGAATATGTCGGATACGTCGCGTTTCTTGACTCGATGTTTCCTAGTGGATGGTTTTTTGGTTTTTCTCCTTGCAGCGCGAATTTTCTTTTTCTTTTTCGTTACTTTTTCGTTCTTCTTCCCTGTGCTACTTTTCGATGATTTTCTTTTGACTGCCCGACGTCGTTTACGAAGCGCGATACGACTATTCCGACCTCCGAATGGAAACTGAAGTGCTGCGGACTTTGCGGATATTTTATATCCCGACCCCCTCATCAGGGAACTTATATTTTCTTTGGCTTTTCTCTTCAGATTACCCCTAAATTTCGCGAGTCGACTTTTGACTGCTTCCTTCAACGGCTTATTATTTTTGACGTCTTCTATTACGTTAATTCCCGCACGTAAAGCTTCTTTTCTGACAGCATGTGCACCTTTACCTAGGTAAGGTAGTATTTTTCTGAATAGTCCACCGAGGAAGCTTCCGATTCCATGTCCGCGTTGGTAGGGCGAACTGACGAAAACATGTGGAATTCCACCTCGGCTACCGATGTCCCGCGCATCAAAATACTCCTCATACTCCATCGCTAGTTTCTAACTAAAGGCTGCCGCTCAGGCTCGCGTATACGAAAGAAAGTTATTACTTACGTTTAAATTGCAGCGTTATTGTCAGCGTTCCGAATTCGAATGGAATTTTTTTTCCAAGATGATCTCTTATATCTATTTCGATCGTTCTGAAATTCGTTCGTCGCAATGGGATATAATTTGGAAATGAGAAATGCTTCACCAAATTTGCACCAAATGCGTAATTATGACTGCGTATCTCGACCGGAACTATCCTGAGAAGAGGAGTACGTACATCACCTGTTATATAAGGTTCACAAATATCGCAATAAACGAACATTTTATCGGGGATAACGCGCCACAAACTATAGGGTTCGCTACTCCAGTAACCGTCTGCAAGTCGTTTTCTCGTCTCCTTATTAAATCCGTGAGTAAGAAAAGTTTCCTCTTCTGTTTCATTGGAATTAGATTTACGTATCGCGAGTTTGGAATAAAATGGATGATTATTTGTGGAAATTGCTGATAAGAAACCTAGCATTCGTAGAAGATTATCGGAAAAGTTTATATGATGTAGCATTTTGCACTTTTTATCGCAGTTATTACTTATCAAAAGACTTTACTGCCAGACGCTTTTTGCAGTTCAAAATAAAAATGCGATTCGGCAACTTTATACGCGGTATTAATCGCATTAACAAGCTCATGGATATTATTGCAAATTCCATTTGGAAATGCAGTTTCTTTCGCCGTAAATGCATCATTCGTCCCCTCATCGAGTTTAACATCGACGAATCTGATCACATTTTCGTTATGACGTACGTGTAAAAAGGTACAGGGAAATTGAATCTCGCTTATCGCAACCTCCCATTATCCGTATAGCACGATAGAGTGAGGTAATTCTGTGATGAAGGACGACGTTGTATGATCCGGAAAATGGCGCATACTGCTGTTACTCGGAAGTATCAGAAGAAATTGTTCCTCCATCGCGAAGAAAAATTAAACTCGAAGTCGGAATCCATCTATTAAACTTACTGGGATAACTGCGCCAACTAATAAGTACTTGCTTATTTGCCCCTCGTCCTCTACTCTTTATCACGCGATCGATGATAAACTGTTCTTCCTCTAAGTTTTTCTCAACTCTCCCGATTATTATAATTCTTGCTCATAAAAAATACCTATGACTTCGCCTACTAAATCTCGCAGTTCGTACACGTGAGGGTTTCGCCAATCGAGAACACGGTAAATTTGAAATATCTCCTCGCTGCACTTAGCCTCGTATCGTTTCTCGAAGGCACCTTTCACTCTACTGATACGAACGAGATCTCCGACGCGATATTTAACCTTTCGCGTTCGGTTCTTTAACGTTTCGTTTTTCCAACGACGGGCTATATTTTCACGAGCGATACGTGCGTTTTCTCTCGTTACTACTGCAGGTTGCATTCGCGTGGATGAGTGTGATTGTAAGCGCGTACAATGTCCTGCAGAACATCGATGTAGCGTCGCGTATTTTTATGCGTAAAACAACTCTACATTCGTTCTTTCAGCGTTCTGTTGAAGCGCTCGACGATGGCGGCTTTGACGTCTGGATTGCGCGTTACCCGAAAACGAATGTCGTTTTCTTTAAGAAATTTCTGCGTTGATTGCGCGACAAATTCTTTACTTTTTTTTATCAAATTCTTTACCTTGTCCGTTTGTAGGTATACGGGTACTCGTCCTTCGCTTTTCGCTAGTACGCATTGAAAAGCTTTTATCTCGCAGTTACTCGTTTTGTCGCGTAACGGTTCTACGTATTTACTTAGTATATCGATAATCACTAGCAGATAGGAATAACCGTCATTGTAACTTTTTAAATTTCGGAGTTCGATCAAATTTGCCTCCCACACATCGTCGATGTTCGTTACGTTGTAATGCAATCGTGGAAATTTTCTACGTAATGGTCGGTGCAACGTGTACGCGTCTTGCGATTCGAGCGCACGACTTCTCCTCATGAGAAATTCGGTTTAACAGCACGAGTTAGATTATCCACCGCCGAATAGCCTGCATAATGCGACGGATCGTAATATAATTTTTCAAACGTCATCGTATTATCTTAGTTTTTTCCAACCAAATAACCGATTTTTTCCCATTTGTAAAGATGTGGGGGTATCAGTTTTTCATGTACGAGAAAGAATCAGCGAACTTTCTTCGTCTGTTTCTTGTTCGTAATTTTTACGTTTTTCTCTTTCCTCGCGCTCTCGATACAATCGGCGTAGAATTCGCGCTTTCGATATAAAAGGCGTTGAACTCGCCCGAGGTCAAAGTTTTACGCTGTTTACACTAACACCGTGCGAGGACAATAATCTTTTATTTCTTACCAGCGCAGAAGGTATGTTCAACGCACGGAGTAATCGCGCGAACTGATTTCTACCTACTCTCACAGTTTTTCTCTCGCGCATCGCGTCGTTTATCAAGTCGGCGATATTCGAATCTTTCACGACGTTGCCATCTATAGTCACGATTCCATGCTCGTCCCAACTAATTCTATCAGGCACAACATTTCAAATCAAATGTTTCACCAGTAAGTATGCGTGCTTACGATAAGATTTTGGTACGCTTTCCACTATTTTCTCAATGCTTTTCATCGCATGATTATTTTTCACATGATTATTTTTCGCATGATTATGCTCGTTCGAAATTTCGAAATTTTTCGAAATAAATTTATAGTGGAAAGCGTACCAAAATCTTATCGTAAGTACGCATACTTACTGATGAAACATTTGATTCGAAATGTTGTGCCTGATAGAATTAGTTGGGACGAGCATGGAATCGTGACTATAGATGGTAACGTCGTGAAAGATTCGAATATCGCCGGTGTTGCTGAGGGAATGCGCTGGCGGTAATCGGATGTTTGCGTGAGATCGTGAAAAACGTCATCGTTCGTCGTCTCGTTACCAGCGGAGGTATCTCGTGTAGCGTTGTTTTCTGCGTTTTCGTTTTTGCTGCGTGCGTCTTTCTGCCTTCGCGTTTCTTTGATAAATCGTAGGTATCGCCATAATGCCTCTCTGTATAATTTCCATCTCTCACTTTCGTCACGTGGCCAGTCAGAATTAAGAATACGGCCCATCTTCGCATCGAGTCGTGTTAGATGAGTTCCGGGAGTTTGCGTTGTGTTATTAGTGCTCGCGGTGTTATCCGAATTTTGAGGTATTGCAATTTCCTTTGACTCTCCGTCAGTGAATGATGTCGGATTCTGACGTAACTAATGTTGCATTCTTTCGAGATTTTCCGTCGAAATTAAAACCATTTTTTTGGCCCTTTCCATAGCGTTTTATCCCACTATTTCGTTCCTTCGATAATTAAGTCGATAATATAGGTCCGATAATATAAGGTAAAAATCCGCCTCGCTGCACCAACAGCTTTTCTCGGCTACCAACGTATTTTCTCTGTACCCGTAATTTCATACCGGGTAGCAATGTTTCCCGTACGACTTCCGAAAAACGCATCGCGCGGGTCGAGAGAATCGGATTTTAATAGTGTGATCCTTGAGAAAATCACGCATCTCAAGATTTTCCCGGTCAAAGTTACACTCCCATCTCTCTATCACGTGGTATTCCCGTTTTCGTAGACGATATGTCGATGCGAGAGTTCGTTCGTAACGCGCGTCGATCGTATCTCCACGATTCGTGGACGAAAGCGTTCTGTCGCGATTCACCTGAAAGCATGTCGGACAACTATGCCAGAAACATCCGTGGAATTGAAGTACGTAACGCTGTATTCCGTCTGCCGATTCCGACTCATAGTATCCGTCAACGCGCCTGTCATTAATCTCGTACTCACGCCCTCGTCCCGCGTGAATTATGCGATGACCGAGCTCACGCTCTTTCCACACTAACCACTTTAAGGCTTTTCGCGACTGTTTATCCGCATTTCTATGGTATATCCGCCCGGAGGAATGATTCCTATTTTTTTCTCGCGTAAAAAGTTTTTGCGGAAAACTGTCGTGCACGAGGAAGCGATAGTTGTACATTTCTCGAACGGACACACATTACCGCGTTCCAAAAAAATTTTTCTAAACGCCTTGCATGCGCGTCGGAGAATTTCTACGTCGTTAAGGCAATATTTTACTATTACATGTTAAAAATTAAAAATAAAATTTGCGCGTATCATCTCCTCGTGCCATTTTGTTAATCGCATTCGTGCTTCATTTGATCGGGAGAATAATATCGCGCGTTAGGTATCGGGTCGGTATATGATTGATTATTGATATATGATTCTCCCTCGTATTGAACAGGTGGGGGAAGTTGCCTTTGTCCGATGTATTCTTCAGTCCGAAAGCTTTGAGTAAATCAGCCAAACGCATCGGTAAATAATTGACACTATCTATAAATTTCGTATTCCCGTCCGTCATTACGATAATCTTCGGCCCGTTCAAAATTACCCGCGGTTCTTCCGTAATTTCTTCTACTAAATACTTTAAAATGAATTGAGTGTCGAATGCTTTCGCATTATAAGCGATACAAATAATCTTTTTAAAACATTTTGTCGTTCGCGTTACGCGAGTACGACAAACTGTTTCACGGGGTTATCTCGAAATATAAACTTGCGTACTCCGCACCAACGACATCGCACTGACATATCGTCTATCTCCGCGCAAGTTTCGCAAATCTGATGCGCGACGCAGAAAGTTGGAACGTGAATTTTTACGTTCTCGATACCTTCATAAGTCTCGTCCTGTCGCGTTTCAAAATCGTAGAACACGAATACAACGCGGTCTCTTTTAAATTTGTTAGCTTTAACTTCGGGCTCATTCTCACTTGCATGTGTCACGTCTTTCTATATCGTCGCACTACTCGTGCCCTCACCCGAGTTCTCAGTAACGACTTTACATCGAAGAGGTCGCATGAAGCAGGAATGATTCGAAGACTGAAGCGATCGACATGTTCTACAATAGGATATTCCGCATTCGTGTTTTGAATTTAACTTTACGAATCGCCCGCAATTGTTACAAATTTTAATCGATTCGCAAACGCTTGCGGGGGATTGATCGTTGTAAGACCTTTCCGATGACCTTTGAAACACGTGGTACCGAAAAACGCACGATTGCACGATTGGCACCTAATTAGCTGCACGTCGGGGGATTCACACGACGGAATCGCGTGGCAACGTGGTGTCACGAGTGCGATATTGCACAAGTGACCATTGCGCCACGATACGTGTTTAGTTTACATGAACGAAATCATATTATTTAAAATAAGATAAACAATAAAATTAATTTAAAAGACGACCCTGAAGGGAAATAAACTCGGAACAAAAGAAAACGCTAACTCAGATGCTTGCGCGGCCTCGTCCTTTAAGCGGAACGCTGACGGATCAGCACGGACGGGCTGACCCCGAAATTGTAGAATAAAAAGCGCGACCGCTCACGCGCCGGGGGCCAGAAATCGGTAAAAGTACTGAACGTAACGCGTTGCGTCGCGCCGCTCAGATCAGTATAATACATATATCATGCGACACAAATACCGCAAGTGGAGTTGTGATCATAATTAAATGACATCTGTGTCTGGTGGTAATAAAGTGCTATTGTAGTTACTAAACTCTACATAAGAAATATATTCAGTGAGCCCTCTCCCGAGTCCTTTGTGGATCCCGAACCGTGCCGTAAAGCGGCACAACAGTGGGCATTTTTTAGTGCAACGGTGACCTCTATCTTTACGATAGCCCATGTTGCACGCGACGCAATATCCCCCGCGAGAACCAGCAGCGGCTTTTACGTTTAATATCGGGCTGAAATGACGCTTACGTTCATAATACATTATATACAGTTTAATACTTGGTTCGCGTCCTAGAGAGTCAAGTAACGTACAACCGTCATATACAGGATTCTCACCGCGCCCGAAAGTACTAAAATTAAACACAATTATTGCTATATTTTCGGTAACGCTTAATTTCACGTATACCGCATCCTTGCTCTGGAATTGTGACGCCAGCGTTCCTCGTTAGTTTTCTCGCTAATTCGTATTGTAACGAGGAGCTCTGTCGTCTTATGTAATTCCATTTTTCATGGAGTTCATCCATATGCAGATTTCCTCGTTCATAATGTGCTCGTGCCACTACGAGGGAACGTGGGAAACACAAATTGTCAGAATTATTTTATCGCAAATGTCACGTCCCGATTTCTATCGTCCGTCGGCGTCGACGGCGGGACGCGGAGCGTCGGGCTCCTCGTTGCAGCGGGAATTTCGAAAGGGAGAAAGCGAGAGCGAGAAAGGGAGTCGGGAGCCGAGCGGAAAACCTTCCGCTCCTTCTACGCTCTTACGGACTGGCGCGTGACGAACGGAGAAGAAGAACGGCAACGAATTGACAGGAAAGAAAGGCAGAGGAAAAAAAAGAGAAAAACAAAAGAGATCTCCGAGTATTTGTTGGTTTTATTGCGGCGGTTTACTTATGGTCGCGGACGATACGGTGGTGGACGGGGCACCACCTTGATTGCGATCGCAATCGTCTCGACTTTCACGACCCGCGGGAGCCTGCGGGTAGCCGCCCGCACCGATGGCGGGTCGGAATGATTCCCCGGGACCGGGTGGTACCCCAGTTTCTCCGGGATCCACAAAGATTCTCGGGTCGAAACTGCCAACGTGGTGATACTCTCTCACGAGAGTTCTCAACGCTGCTTCACGGCTGGCACGCCTGCAACGGCCCATTTTGCTCCTGCGAACATCGCGCTTGTTATTCACGTTCGTTCGAAGGGGGAAGCACCCGAGGAGCTATTACGCCCTAATTAAGCACAGCGGTGATTTGTGGAGGATGGAGATGTCGATCACGCCGGGTCTTTCCTTTGCGACCGCGGCCCAGGATGGTTAGGACCGAGCGACGTCGGAAAGCTAGGCGAGGATGAGCGGCGGGGCGCTCTAGCAGAGCGCTTGCTCCCCGCTCGGAAGGCAGGCGTAACTCGAAGTCGAGCTCAGGACGGCCGAGGCTAGTAAGGCACGGTGCCGCTGGCAAAGGCTCACGAACCGGGTCGACAGAAGGAAATGAGGGGGCCGAGGAGGACGCGGAGCTCTGAAAAGGGCTCACGCGCCACTAAGGTTACATCGCTCGAGGTGATGTGGAGGAAGAAGAACGCCAGGGACACCGCGGGTTCCCTACGCTACTCTCCTCTCGCGGCACTCCCTCCCAACACACATGCAGGACGACATATTTACAGGAACAACGGTTCACCCCGCGTGGGAGCCACTTGGCACTGCGATGCACTAACATGACTTTTGTTTGAACTTCGACGCACAAGCGAATGAAAGGCTAGCCCTAAAGGAAAAGAGGGTAGAGAAAAGAAGAGAAAAAAAAAGAAAAAGAAGCGGTGTGATATAGTTTAAATATACGGTAATTTATTGATAAGTTAAAGTGGAGCAACAAGTAATAGAATTCTCGAGTAACTCTGTACAATTTCTCGGAAATACGCCGAGTTTACGCGGATGGCAATTAGCACGAACAACATTAACACGAAAGAGAAGAAAAAAAACAGGAAACGGTGTGGTCTCGTGAGCCTGGCACGATAATGCGACAAGACGCGAAGTTGAACGCGCTCACGAGACAAGAAACGACTCAAACAAAGACAAAGCGGTCTCGTGAGCTAGAACGCGGTTTCTCAGAATTTATTTTACGTACGCGACTAAATTTAAACACTCTATATAAAATTTTTCGTGTCCACTGTACAACTCACAATATTTAAACGGGGATTCTGTCCACACACGAAATGACCATGAAACGAAAAAAAATATAAATTACTTATTAGCAGCTTACGCTGGCGGATGCAGCTATTGCCGCTGTAATACCTCTCGGGAGACTCTTGCGGCCACGAAGCGTCGGCGACACGATGGTCGGAACGACTCGTTACTTTAAAGAACCGACGAATATTTAAGATCGCGTTCGCTCGATAAGTGTTAACTAGTTACAGATCGAGTATCGAACACTGCTAAATGTTAATCAACTAACGACTAAAAATCAAGAACGCTAGGGACCGCAATGGTCTCGGTTATATAGCCTCAGCTTGGCGCTCCGTAGTCGAAAATTTAACTATCTTTTAAAATGTTCTAGAACATTCGATGTTCTAATTAAGTTTGTTAGATTTTAAGTTTAGCCGGTTTTTCTTTCCGAACGGGAAGATGCGCAAGGTTGTCTCGGCTCCCGTGCGCGATCTCCCGCGCTCTTGTATGCACCAGAACGCTCGCTCTATAATGTATTGTGCATTTTCTCGCTTTTATTGTAATTGTTCGGTTAGCAACCGCCCAAAGGAATCTCCGTTGTTTGTTTAAGCCCTTTTTGGGCATTCGGCAGGAGATTTTCCGCCGGACGATTGCGTTCCCGAACAGCTTCGATATTGGCGACAACACAATTTTTCTGTTTACGCAGGTTTTTATAACTTTATAGGGACCCATGTATTCGCTATCGAATTTATGAGTTTTCTTCTCGTTCAGCATAAACACATGATCACCTGCTATGAAATTTTCGGGATTAATATGTCTGTCATAATACGTTATCGTTTTCTGTTTTGCCTTTTCCAAATTAGTTCTGGCTATTTGTACATCTAGAGACACTGGTAGTGTGTCGGCGCTAAGCTGCGCGAAGCGACACTGTCGTGCCTCCTTTACGCGAACCGACGAGTTGCGGCAGATCGAGATAATCGGATCTCAATAATGGCTGAACCGATCGCGTTCTATGTATGCTCAATCGATAGCCACCACACGGATTGTATGATAAAAGGGCTTTTATTTTTTTTCTACGTGCCCTGCGAGCGGAGATATCGCGACGCAAAGTCCGGTCTGTGATGAATTTTCACCTCGTTTTAAGAAACGTCGTCATTATTATTGCTATTGTTGTTATCGTTATTATTGTCGTCGTCGACCAGTCCATCTCGTTTTTTCGACACTAGAGGGCTTTTGACTTAACCTAGCGATGGCAGCATTGCACATTCGAATGTGATTAACCACACATGACGGCTGTGATAATTAGACTGCGGAAGTTTATGCAAAATACTTAACTGAATGTTTTGCATAAAATGCATATTTTGCAATTTTGTAAATTTACAGATGGCAATCTCAATCTTTTTACTTCACCTTTTAATAACTCTTTAACGAACAACGATTAACTGCTAAAACTGTCCGATAGTTAATATTCAGTTAAGTATTTTGCATAAAGTTCCACAGTCTAGTGATAATCAGCGATGGCAACATTGTCACATATACGATGTGACGTGCACGCGGCGCATTATTATTATAATTAATAAAATGAATAAAATAAAATTAATAAAATGAATTAAAATAAAATATTAATTATAATTAAAATGAAATATCGAGATTGTCGTTGAAGATCTAGGTATTTACTGCGTCGAGGAAGAGGGTGTATAGATATTCAGGAATTAAGGTGTTTGTCGTCGAGGAAGTGGGTGTCTAGGTCGAAGAAATGAGTGTCTAAGTGATCGCCATCGAGGAAGTGGGTGTCTAGGTGTTCGCTATTGGGGAAATGGGTGTCTAGGTGTTCGCCGTCGAGGAAATGAGTGTCTAGGTGTTCGCCGTCGAGGAAATGGGTGTCTAGGTATTCGCCGTGGAGGAAGTTGGTGTCTAGGTGTTTGCGATCGAGGAAATGAGTGTCTAGGTGATCGCCGTCGAGGAAGTGGTTGTCTAGGTGTTCGTTGGGGAAATGGGTATCTAGGTATTCGCCGTCGAGGAAATGGGTGTCTAGGTGTTCGCTGATGAGGAAGAGGGTGTCTAGGTATTCGCCTTCGAGGAAGTGGGTGTCAAGGTGTTCGTCTTTGAGGAAATGAGTGTCTAGGTGTTTGCCATCTCTTCTGACAGGTTTGACTCTAGATAGCAAGAGGCAAATGTGATATTAACCGTTAAACTATTCAGGTTAGAATCTCTCACATGGAACAGAGGAACACGTATGAACACGTAAGTAAAGCTAAAATAAATATTCTCTGCTGTAAAACATATTTTCCGGTGTAAGAATACATTTTCTATTCTGGTAGTTTATTTCAATTAATACTATCTTATAAAATTTGTAATAACTTTTATTGCAATATTCTTTCGTACGCAGGTTTAAGAAAGTGTCTGCAGTGCAGTAGAAAGCGTGTATATATGGGGCATTCTTTGCCAAATCGGCCATCCCCCCTCGCCAAAATTCGGCGCAACGTAGAGAGTTGTATGAGGTCTCATTTTGAAGCTATATTTGTCTATTTTTTTTTGGTGAGTGGCCTTTTTGGAAAATTCAAAATGGCGGCTCCAAATCAGCACTACAAAACACCAAACTCTCGAAAACGAGCGCAAAAAACATTCATAGAGTTTTTTGTGACGGCGAAATATACCGTTTTAGGGTTTGGTTCTTTGTTTTTGG
>NW_017299805.1:25536-28303 GCF_001594075.2 Trachymyrmex cornetzi
ATAAAGTCAGATTTTAAAAATTCATCATGGCCGATCAAATATGGCGGATGAAAAATCTAAACTTGAAATTTTATAATACCCACAATGTGATCATATTCTATGTCAAATTTTGGATACAAATGCTCTCTTGCGCTTTTCCGAGTAAACGCGTCATTGTCAAAACAAAAATTTATGAACATTGAAATGTTTGTTAAATTTAGAAAAGCTGAGTTTCGAATATTGTATCGAAGGGTGTAGGACCCATAAGATAAAAAGTACGTCCGTGAAGAAAAAATTTTGTAGTGATTGAATACAAATCCATTCGCCATATTGGATCCGCCATTTTGAATTTCAAAATTCTGATGCAAGATTCGTAATCAGCACAGCCAAAAACAAAGAACCAAACCCTAAAACGGTATATTTCGCCGTCACAAAAAACTCTATGAATGTTTTTTGCGCTCGTTTTCGAGAGTTTGGTGTTTTGTAGTGCTGATTTGGAGCCGCCATTTTGAATTTTCCAAAAAGGCCATTCACCAAAAAAACTAGACAAATATAGCTTCAAAATGAGACCTCATACTCTCTACGTTGCGCCGAATTTTGGCGAGGGGGGGTGGCCGATTTGGCAAAGAATGCTCCATATATATTTTTTTTATTAATAATTTGTTCTCTCTATTCTTTATAATTATGACAGAATTGATTCTTTGTGCTGTTTATTTTCAGATTTACTGAAAGGAAAGGCTTGAATTTAAAAGATAATGATTTATTTATGTGATAGTTTTCTCTTTTATTAAAAACATACAATATAAAAATTAGTAAAGGACTCTTATAATTGAAACATAAAACAATATAAGTAAAGAAAAATTAATTAGAAATATTCAATATAAAAATGAGTAAAAGACTTGTAATTCAACATAAAACAATAAGTAAAGAACAATTAATGCCCATTTCCACCAACGTGAATTAACTTTAATCTCGGTTCAACTTATCTTTAGAATTAGAAAAAGACGAAGAGCAAGTCGAACCGACATTAAAGTTAATCTACGTTGGTGGAAATGAACATAAGAGTCTAAAACATCTAAATATTAGAAATATAATTATAAACGCAAAAATGATCTTAGATCTTTTTCGCGTTTAATCTATCTATAGAAACATACAATATAAAAATAAGTAATCGTTCTTAACTTTAAGGTTATTCGCGTCGCATGCTCCAACATGCTCCTACTTCCTCCAAGCAGTAGCTCCTATCTCTCAATACTTACTCAACGCGCTCGTTAGAGTGAGTAGGAGCTACGGTTAGAGGAAGTAGAAGCAAGCGACGCGAACAAACCTCTTATCTCATCGTCGTGATGTATGTTTTTCTATCTCGTCGTGACATATGTATCTCTGCGTTCTCAACTGTGATGAAAGTAATAATCATGTCATTCGAATGTACGTATATATAATCGTATACAAACTTACCTTTTTAAAAAAAGGTAAAAAAAGCCCTAAGCGTGCATGTTTCTCGTGTAGAACCACCATTTGGACCGGTTTCACCAATGCCAATTACTTAATCGGCCGTGAAACTGATGATTTGATATCAACAACTGGCGCCAAGTTTTTATTTAACTCTAATGATATGTATCATTCGTATAAAAGATTTGATATCAGCAAAATTAGCGCCAAGCTAAATGCATCAAAATTTTATAAAAATTTTTCAAAATATATTATTCATAAAAAAGATCAACAACTGGCACCAAGTTAAATTTTACCATTTTATTCCTCCCAAAGAAAAATTTATTTAACTCTAATGATATGTATCATTCGTATAAAAGATTTGATATCAACAAAATTGACGCCAAGTTAAAAAGTTAAATCCCACTTCTTTATACCATACCGAATTAAGTAAATAATGAATATTAATCTAATGGTATGTATTATTTGTACGAACGATTTGATATCATTTACTTAATCCAAATGGTACCATCTTTAATTTTTATTCAATGAAACCTAAGTATACGTATACTTATTGAAGAATCTTCCTATTCCAATCCAAATGATTTAAATTCATTTTAAATGAAATTATTATATCACAATTCATTCAAAGACATTTCCTCTTCCAACTAAAGTAGTGGTCATTTAATTCTCCTTCAAAACATTATTATACAAAACATTATCACAAAATTGCGTTACCTTTTTTTTTGTAACGGAGGGGAAATGCCTCCGCATACCCCGGGATCCTGGGGGACTCGCACCCCTCCGGGTGTCCTACTCTGGCCTTGTGGAGGGGCTCCCGGGAGCCCCTCGGCCAGCCGGCCTAAGCCGGACCTAACCGGCCCGGAGCCTGTTTACGGGGCTCCTGGCGGCGCCGAGCGCTGACTGCCTTAAACGGGCGCAGAAGGGGACACCGCCCTCCACTGGAAGAAATCCGGCGAGAACTTGGACGTAACATTATGTTGATCAGACAAAGAGAAAATTAAAAACCAGAATTAGCGAACACCGGAGTCACATACAATGGAATACTTCCTCTAGATCTGTTATCACTGACCATAGATTGGGACACAATCATGATTTCGATTGGAAGAATGTTGATCTCGGAAATGCTTTGTATTAAAACACAAAGAAACGGACTTAATTTACAAACCGAAGGTCTTGATCAGTCATACGCGAATATTCTAGACAAACTGATAAACAATAATGTATCCTAAACCTTTATCTATATATATACAGGGTGGACCATCTGAAGTGATCCAGTCAAATATCTCGAAAACTAGTAGGGATAGAGAAAAATGTTTCGTATGAAAAGTTTAGG
>NW_017299805.1:29442-35609 GCF_001594075.2 Trachymyrmex cornetzi
CAGTGTTTCGTAAAGGGCTTGAAACCAGCTTTCTCATCCCATGGTGAAAAACTAGGGGTTCCATTTAAAAAAACCATCGTGACCCCTGAATGACCTTCAAAATGACCTTCCAAGGATTTTTCAAGGTCAGTACCATACTTCCCCCGTGTAACCCTAAACTTTTCATACGAAACATTTTTCTCTATCCCTACTAGTTTTCGAGATATTTGACTGGATCACTTCAGATGGTCCACCCTGTATATATCGTTTAATGCGAACAGTCTTCATTACATCGTCAGGATTATTTAGTTATTGACATTATTAAGATGAAAGTTATAAGTTTTACACGCTATCACTTTTACATTTTCGATTACGGAATTGTGTTTTTGTCGATCATCAAAGGTAAGCTCGTTCTATAATAATTATTAAGTAAAAGATTTCCTTTTTTAGAGTAATGCTAGATTTACATATTTCACAGATATTCTTTCAACGTTTTTTAAAATAATTGTGTCACGCCTTCACTCCACCAAGTGATGGACTTACCTCTGTTGGAATATAAGGATGATTATAGATTTTATATTTTTGCACTTTGGTTTTAACACCATTCTCTCCAATATTAGTCAGTTTTTTGTATATTATATTATCGCTGATGATGCTCCAAACAATGGGACCACGTTCGAATTTGATGTATTAAAGACATATTATATATAATTTACGCACCAAAAAACAACGTTTGACTCTGTATAGCCATTAATTGTATACTTGATTAATTTGGTAAGTTTTATTAAACATAAGGAGTCGTTAATTCAATTAATTTGTTGATATTTTATTATTATTAAAATATAATAACAACAATTGATGGGACAAAGATACGAAATGTAGTCGCATGAGGGGGAAGAAGATGACGGCGTATATGAGGAAAAATGATAAGTATTAATGGTATGTATTAATAGTCAGTATAAATGGTAAGTATAGCGCGCGATGGAGACCGCGGTAGTGAGGATCAGCGGCAGACCGCGCCCGGAGGCGGCGGTAGAGATCGGTGGCGGATAGAGGCCCTCTAATAAGAGTCTAGCCACCTGAAAATTAAGCGTCCATTAGTGGTCTAAAAGTGGAGGGGATAGCAAAACGCGGCAAATTTGAAAGGTATTAATGTATGAATTCATATATATATATATATGTTTATTTCGGATGTATACACAATAGAATAAATGAAATAAATTTATTGCAAATTAATGAAATATAAAATATATAATTAATATAATGACAGGAGATAGATAATAGAGAAACAGGAGTAATAAAAGATTATTTTTTTACACTGTGCATTGCCATAGTTTTACTGTCATAATGCCTTTTTTTAGGCTTGTATTTCTTATATGCTATTTTTAATCTGAACACCGCAAATCGTTTAATAATTTTTGATCTTAAATTATGGCATGTCACAATGTGATCGCCTACGATGAACGACTCAAATTGATCAGTAAAGAATCGCAAAACATTAATATTTGGTTTCGACCTAATGGATTTTATAGATTTTCGGAAGAAGTATTCCATTTGTAGGAATATCTGGAATGTATAATGATTCACAAAAAATAACGTATTTGCTTTGATGCATCGAAAGCGTACAAAAGTCGCGTACGAAAAAAGTTCCGGTTTCTTTGAGCCTACGGAAACAGCACACTTTACGCATCTTTTCTTCGACAAGTGTAAAATACTTTTTACAAGGTATCCTGCAACATTGTACAGAATATTCATTTCTATGTTGCTTAATTGTTTTACGTCTTCGAAATGTATGACAGATTGACTTAAGTCATCAGTGTTGTTTTTTATATACTTTTTTTTTCTTCGTTATGTATAGTCGTAGTATGGTCTAAAAAGCCTGACAAATAAGATCTATCGTCAAAGTCATAATTTCCAGACTCGATAGATTTCATGTACATTGAAACGGAAATCAATTTCAAATTATGCTTAAATTGTAATGCATTCGGAATAGCATTTTTCTGGCGTATGACCGAAAATAAATTTTCGACACAATCTTGTGTCAATCTGCCAGTTAACAGAAATTTAAAGTCTCTTTTTTCTAATAAGTAATGTACTAATTCGATTATCGACGTAGTTGTTACGATAATGCTTTTCTGAACCGGTTTGAAGTATCCTTTTTCCCCGATAGCTAGATTTTGAAATAACTGTATCATTTTTTTTTAAAACAAAATACTTTCTTGATAGCGCTTTACATTGTACTTGCTTAAAGCTCTGCTGACATGTCTGGAAGTTATGAGTGAGAACCAACAAGATACTTGATTCACAAACCACGCAGTTACCATGTACTCTGGTTTGTTCTCTTCACTCGCAAGATATTGCAATGAATTGCCAACATCATTGCTTAAAACATGTGGCGCTCTGTTTACTCGCATCTTATTATATTGATTAGTTACATCTACATCCGCTTCGCTTAATTTCGGTGTCATCATTAGTTCCATATCTTTTTGATAATCGATCAAATGGAAAAAAATGGTTTACAGACACAATGTTCGTCGGTAGTTTATACTTGGTTTGAATTGCAGTCGGAAGATACAACTTTTTGTTACTCAATAGTGCACCTTTCAAATTTTTCAGCGCATGTGGTCCGTCCGCTATGAAAAACAAGTGGCGTTCCGGATCGCAAAGATGCTTAATTTTATTTACGGTTACCGAATCCCTCCCTGCAGTAATATTACAGCTTTTCCATAGAGACATGTTGGGAGAACCCATATCTGAAGTAACGGTATTGACTCTTAGTCCAATTTCCTCAGATTTTATCAAAATCTGCAACATTATAGATTTTAAAACCTCACCATCACAACTGGTACCTGTGAAATAATAAGCTACGATTTGCTTCCATCGCCGTGCAAACCCCGCTAACATAAATACGAGTGCATGCGTAGCTTCACCGTCATGCGCAGGTAAAGTGACTTTCCCTACATAACTTTGGGAACTATTGTCGTAAACTTGTCCCGGTGTTATGCTCATCTCGTTTAATACAAGATCGCATTCCTTATCATTATTAGTAAAAGAAGAGATTTTCATTTTTAAAAAATGAAACACTTCATACAATATACCAGAATTAAATTTAAGACTTCCAATTTTCGGCGTAGAGTCCGCAAATGTGGCAATGGAATTCCCTGTTTCTTCAATTCCAAGTATCCGCTTGTTCCGCAAGTGAATTTCAGTTTCAACGCTTTTTCGATACTTTTATTTGACCACTTCTGTACGCTCCTCGACTTGTTTCGGAGAGCTTTAATTGGTCAGGAGTAAACATTTGAGACATTATCGTCTTATACGGATTTCCGATGTCACGTTCTTTCCGCAGTTTGTACTCGCACTGCTTCCATTTCCTCTTGTATGCCCAACTTGCCGTTGTAATCTAGCAATTTCTTTTGATGCAACAACACATCCAGCAGAACATCCAGCAGAACCAGTTGTATCTTGGAGATTTATCTGCAAATTTCTACATTCTATTTCGCAGAACATATCATTGTCGTTGGTACACGGATCAAGAGGAGATTTTTCCACTACTTTCGATGCATCTTGTAACTCATTGCATACCTGCCTGTCATCGATGGCAACAGATTCGCAATCTTCCATAATCCATGTGTTTCAACTAATTCTTCCTGCAATGATATGTTCATTGTATTAATAATGGAGATCACGCATTAATCTATTATTAATTATATGTGTTAATAAACTTCAACCTACTTGTACGTTTTGCGGTTCGACAATGCTCCTATTCATAACTTCTACTGGTCGAATGTCAACGAGCACTTTCTCAATTCCACCAGGGTTAGTCGCATTCTCTATGTACTGCCAAAATAATGTTGGCACTGCATTAGGCATAAGTTTGCGATTTCCATCTGACCGTTTGGTTTCCCACATCTCTGGTGCGAAATGAATCTATTTCATCGTACAATTCAATTAATATATTATCGTACTAAATACAATATTGTTTACATATATATGTATTGTATAATATATATACTTCACATAAGCGATATTCCTGTTGCAGAATCCTATTTTTTCCCCAAACGTTCGTTGTCCATATTGCTCGACATTGTGCATCTCTCGGAAATATTTTTATCGAATATTCTTTTATTGTTGAATTGGAGCAATTCGGAGCCGAGCAGCCTGGCATGGCTAAGGCTACCGTCCAGGAACTCTGCTTAAGATTTTCAGGGAAAGAATAGCTTAGTTCCATATAAATACACATAATTACACATAATTACAATGATAAAAGCAATGATATAAATACACATAATTACAATGATATAGTCACTAAACACTTACTTTGACTTAATAATTTTTCTTTGACTTAACAATTTTCTTTCACTGCACGCAAGAAATTGCAAGTTATGCGTTACCGCGAAAATAACGTACGCCACAACATTTCTTGGTGGGAGGCATACCCCACTTAATTTAGACCACGAATGGCGGCGGCCAATCAAAACCGTGCGAGCAGGTGGCTAGACTCTTATTAGAGGGCCTCTAGTTTAATCCGCTCTATCTACGTACGAAAATAGTTTCAAATATTTTAGGACACCCTGTATTATAGTCCCAAAATAGTCACAAATATTCTGAGACACCCTGTAGTTCCTATAATATACATATTTGATGTGTATACAAAATGCTGTAATAGTCGACTGGTGTAATTCCACGTGAAAATCTAAGATAATTTTTCCATAACTCCAAAAACTGAAGATCATATGTGATAAACAAGGTACGTTTGGTGACTCAAAATAGTTAGGAGTATATTATTTTCCTTATGACAATCAGGATTTTTTTTCACCCCCGATGTGGAACGTACCTCCTTTATTAATTAATTATTATCGTAGCTTCCAGTTTTTAGGAGTTACGAATTATTCTCTCAACTTAGTATAGGTACCCATAGGAATGCGGAAGAGATGCCCATGGGAATTAAAAGCCTATAGGATACTGCATCTTGACGTATAGGAACATGTAGGTGCATAGGACAGAGATGTGTATACATCATTGTCCTATATAGTAGCCTATAGGCACTTTCAGTCTCCATGGGATATTTCTCCACTGTCTTACGTACGCCTACATATTACTATAGGTCAAACTGGTATCCTATACATCCTTTTAGTTCTCATGGAGGCATCTGTCCACATTCCTGTGGGTACCTATACTAATCTATTGCATTCCTATGGATGTCCTACGTAAACCTATAGGTAACTACACAAGCTCCTACAGAATCTTAGCGTGCATTCGTTTAAACAGCGGTTAGCGCAGTGAGTATCATTTAATCTTCATTCAACGCTCGGTGAACAAGGATAAAGTAATACTTCTGCGTTAACCGCTGCAAACGAATGCACGCTTATAGTCATGTATAGGAACCCATGAAAAAACTCATGGAAATTTGCAGCAGGAGTGTCATGCGTCACGTCGTCGAAGGAAAGAAAGAGAGAGGTTGTGTATATACAGGGTGTCCCAAAAATGTCGGGACACCTAAATATCTCGGGAAATATAAGTTTCACAGAAAAGTGTTTCAAACAAAAGTTATATGGTTTAAAAATATCTATTTACTGATCCTATCAGTTTGACCTTGGGTTGCGTAGCCAAGGTCAGGTCAAGGTTACATTGATTTTCTTAAATGGAACACCCTATTTTTGATTCAAGAATCTAATAGCTGATGTCGAGAGCTTTCCAAAACGTTATAATAAAATATTTTTTCATGAAGTATTTTTGAAGTTATAATGCTTCAAAGTTACAGTATCGCCGGCACTAGCATTATCCAAGATAATACTACGCGGAGGTTGCCCAGGCGGATTGACATGTCTTTTGTGCTCAGAGAAAGATTGGAGAATAATGCAGCCAATGAAGGTAAGATCGGTCTGTGATTCGGCCAGTCAAGACAAGATATGAGCATGAACCAGCCAGTCAAGGCAAAATATTTCAAACAATATGAAAAATTTTTTTAATCAATTAATTTTGAAATAATTTATCTGGCTGAATCACACACAGATCCCTCAGATAAAAGATTTGAAGGTAATTATGGAGAAAACGGGCGACCTCACCGATTTTAATAAAATTAGGCTCATTCGATGCGTTTTTGCATGAAACGAAAGAATCTGGCAGAAAAAAGTGTCGCTCTGCCTCCCGAACCGAGATATTTAGCGTTAAAGTTGACGACTATG
>NW_017299805.1:35885-38281 GCF_001594075.2 Trachymyrmex cornetzi
CATGTATGCCAAGAGCAGGCGACATAGTTTGGGAAAAGGGGAGCGAAGGGCCGGGAGGAGGTTCGGGGAAGGATCAGGAAATTTCTGCGCTATGTAATTTCTAATGGGAGATGAGTTGGAATTGAAGGTTTCGCAATGAAATATGAGGTGATTGATTGATTGTCGAGGATCACCGCAGGGACATGCAGGAGACTCCACCATGTTGATTCTATGGAGGCTTTCGTTGACGTTTATATGATTTGATCTCAAACGGTTAATCATTACGATTTTCATTTCTTGATAAATTGGCCCCGTGGAACCATGTTTTATTAGACGAAGCGTTATAGAAATTTTCATAGTACAGAGTGCCTTTGGAGTTTGAAACAATCTTCATGCTTTCTTCGGACAGCCTGTTTGCTTGTGCAGTAGATTCCGTGAGAAGGTCCTCATAAGGGATCTTGAAGGGAGGTTTGTATCCCTCTATGGCTGCTTGTTTGGCCGCAGCATCTGCAGATTCATTGCCTGGGATCCCGACGTGAGCAGGCACCCAGAAAAAGATAATTTCCTTGTCTTGTTTGATAATATTGAGATAAGCCTGTTTAATGTAATAGATTATGTAGTTACGGTAGGCCTTAGTGGAGTTACTGAGTGCCTCCAATGCACTTTCGGAGTCTGAAAAGATGACGTTCTTAGTGTTGAGATCTCCAATTAGCTGAATGGCCTGAAGGATGGCCCATAGTTCCGCCGAGAATACTGAAGTTTCAGAGGGTAGTTTATGCTTTATTGTTCCCTCCATGTCAGGCGTGAAAACCGCTGCGCCCACCGCGCCGTCCTGACTCTTTGATCCGTCGGTGTACCAGGAGACAGCATTCTGTCTGTAATTAAAGGTTTTGTGATAGAAATCCGCCTTAGTCAAGCTGAGATTATCCTTCTTGTCACAGCCCTTCAAGTCGCTAATGTAATTTATTTGTAGAGTAAGGACCTCGTAGGAATGCCAGTAAACAAGTGGATAGGTGGATCGATGGATGATGCTCTTTTCTCCGCGACTGGTTACATAATGCTCGAAGAGTCTAGATTTGCTGATGGCGTCGATCCTGCAATTCCTACTGGTAACCGCTATCTCCATCTCCTCCAGGGAACGATAGACCAAGCTGAACCTACTTACCATGGCCTTGTAAATAAATCTCGAAGTAGTTAAATTAAGTCTAATATCAAAGCTGATTTCTTTTGCTTCAGCTAACATAACATTGATCGGCGTAGAAATGCGATATCCCATAGCTCCCCTAATCACTCTATACTGCAAACGCACCAATTTGAGATAATTCGGCGAAGAAGGGGACCAAGTGAAGTAGCGGCACCCATATTCCACCACACTGCGGAAGGTGGCTCTATACAAAGTGAGCAGAAGACCTGGATGGGAGCCCCAGGTAACACCCGATAAGGTAGCCATAATGCCAGAGATTTTTTTGCCTTTTTCAATGAGATATTTAAGGTGATGACCACCCTTAAGACCGGAATCCAGAATAACCCCCAAAAAGCGCTGAAAATGGACTCTAGGGACCTGATTCCCATTGATTACTAATTTTGATGAAGTTTTTTTCCCAGGTCCTTGCGAAAAGTAAATCCAGCTAGACTTGCCGGGAGATAATTCCAGATTTCTGTATTTAAGATACTCATGCAATTTGTTGAGTGAAACCTGAACCGATTCAGCAGCAATCTTCGGGTCTCTATGTGTGGAGTAGAGCACCACGTCATCGGCGTATTGCAGAAATCGGGTGTTAGGGTGTAAGGGTTGACCCAGATTCCTGAGATAAATGTCAAATAGCAGAGGGCTCAGAGTAGAGCCTTGTGGAGTGCCTTTGTATGCTAAATAAGGTCCTTGAGATTCACCGTCGACTACGAAAAACATGGTTCTGATACTAATCAGGTTCTCCACAAATTTCCTAAAGAGAGCTGGAATTCCTATGTCTTTCAGATCCTCCAAGAGGATAAACGGATCCACGTTGTCGAACGCACTTGCAATGTCCAGAAAAGCCGCAACCGTGACAGAGTGTTCGAAGAAGCCAGTTCTGATTGCTGTTGTAAGAACGGCTAGGTTATCGTCGCAGCTCCTGAAAGGCCTGAAGCCTGCCTGAGTCTGAGGAAGAATCGGGTTAGATTCCACAAACCAGCCTCTGGTAAAGAATTCGCTCCATAAGCTTACAGACACACGACATGAGCGAAATAGGTCTAACCGCCTTATTGCCAGGTTTAGGTATGAATATAACCAGTGAGGTTTTCCATGAATCTGGGAATATTCCCTGGGAAAAGATTTCGTTGAACATAGACAGCAAATAGGTCTCATGTTCCATGGGCAATCCAGGCGCGGAGTTTTTTCTGGACGAAATTTTTGCTCTCCGGTATTCGCTCATGGTCAG
>NW_017299806.1:0-12192 GCF_001594075.2 Trachymyrmex cornetzi
AGGAAAGCCTCCTATTATGAGATAGGCGCCTAATATGAGATAGCGGCATTTCTGCTAAACTAAATAAACGTTATTGGTTCCACCATGAATTTATTGCTCTTGGATTGAAAACTATTTAGTAGAAAATTCATTATTAGATCATGCCTGTAGTCATTGTAAAAAAAGATTTTAGAATTTGAATATCTTAAAGTTTCATTGAGATGAGCTTTAAATCTTGTTTATTATTTAAAATAAATATTTGACAATAAATTCTTCATGTAGTAATAGAGTAAGGTCGTACTAATAAAAAAATACGGGATATGTTGAATTGTTTAATTACAGAAGTTAGATTTGATGATCATAAAACCATAAGGCGTGAAAATCTATGAGATACCCTGGGTATTTCTAATATGAAATAATCCATGCTCTCCTATGTTATAGTGAAAATCGTTGCTAAAGAATAAATTTTATTTTACTATAATAAAAAGAACAACCGGAATATGAACGTCGAGTGCCTATTTCTGCGATGCTTGATTTCAGCTACCTGAAGACGAGTTCTGGGTATAATCTATCGCATGCTCAGTTTTCACGCACGCTGACTGTGTTTGTTTACATTTTAAAACATGAAATAAAGTTTTTTAATTGCAATGCTGATATATTTTGTGTTTTACTATCGATTTCTCGGGGCATCTCATATTAGGAGCACAATTTTTTGACTTTGTGATTTGCTCACTTTTTACATTCCTTTAATTTAAAAAAAAAATGGAATTCGAATTAAATTTTATATAATGTTATCTTAAAGCTTATTAAATTCCCTTTAAAATGACCTATTATTTTTTTAAGTTCTACCCATAGACTTCTAGCATTTATCCAAAATGAACTCGGTATCTCATAATGGGGCCTTTCTTGTATGTAAAATTTCTTATAAGAAATCAGGTCGATTTAAATGAAATGACAGATCTTGCTCGGTTTCTGCTACTAATCTGCCGTCAGATTATGTCAGCAAATTCTGCTCGGTTTTTGTCAGCAATCTGCTGGTAAAACATGTCAGCAGACTTTGTCGACAAATCCATAGCCAAATGCGGACACAGATGTCTATAGTTTTGCAATCAATGGCTGTGTTCCAAAATTTACTGCCAGTACTGAAAATCTATAGTTTACGTCACGTGCACTATAGATTTTTAATTTTATATCGCGTCTTCCATTCTTTATCTTCTTATTCTTTGATCATATATGTACATAAAACAAGAATTCGTTTATGTATTTCTCAAAAACATTAAAAAATTTTTTCGAACAATTGACTTTTTATGATAAACAACTCGAATTTGTTTTAATTTCGTAATCTTGATTCAAGTATTAGGTGTACAACTTTGCTTCCGCCGTTTTTTTCCGAAATTCGAGGCTTTATTATAAAAAATTGGTTATACATTTATGATTCAAAGTATTGTCCATTGCTGGCCACTACTTTCTCCCATCTTTCGGGCAGCGAACGAATCCTGCGTCAAAAAAACTGATCATCTTTTGAGGCAATCCTCGAATCGATCCAATTTTTTAATTCTTCATAAGACCGGAAGTGCTGGTCAGCTAGGCCGTGTGCCATTGATCGAAACAAGTGACAGTCAGAGGGAGCAACGTCTGGAAAATACGGCGGTTGGGATAGGACTTCCCATTTCAACGTTTCCAAGTATGTTTTGACCACTTTCGCAACATGGGGTTGAGCATTGCCATGCTGCAAAATCACTTTATCGTGTCTCTCATTGTATTGCGGCCATTTGTCTTTCAATGCTCGGCTCAAACGCATCAATTGCGTTCGATACCGATCGCCTGTGATTATTTCAGTCGGTTTTAATAGCTCATGATACATTACGCCGAACTGGTCCCACCAAATACAGAGCATGACCTTGGAGCCGCGAATATTCGGTTTAGCCGTCGACGTGGAAGCATGGCCGGGAACTCTCCATGATTTTCTGCGCTTAGGGTTATCGTAATGAACCCATTTTTCGTCCCCAGTCCCAATGCGATGCAGAAAACCCTTCCGTCTTTGCCTTTCAAGCAGTTGTTCACAAGCAAACAAACGCCGTTCAACATCTCTCGGCTTCAACTCGTACGGCACCCATTTTCCTTGTTTCGGAATCATTCCCATGGCTTTGAGGCGTTTTGAAATGGCTTGTTGAGTCACTCTCAATGATCGTGCCAATTCTTCTTGATTTTGACACGAGTCTTGATCAAATAATGCCTCCAATTCTGCATCTTCGAAAACCTTCTCTCTTCCACCGTTATGACTGGTCTTGGACGTCAAAATCACCGTTCTTGAAGCGTTGAAACCACTCACGTTCTTTCACTAATAGCGGCCTCACCATAAGTATTTGAGAGCATTCGATGAGCCTCAGCCGCAGATTTCTTCATATTGAAGCAGAAAATTAAAACCTCCCGCAAATGACGAGAATTTGGCTCGTAAACTGACATTTTCAATCGAGAATAACTTTATGATGCAGACACAAATCGACTAATGTTTCTATGGGGTTATATTGATAGATGACCAAGTTTATTGCATGACGTCTATGATCTATTTATTTCGACCACCACTTACCGATAAAACCATCTATAAGATAACGGCGGAAGCAAAGTTGTACACCTAATATTAAACTTACTAGGGGAATCAGAATATATTTTAAATAAATTAAATTAAAAATCTCGAGCTATGAAGCATTATAATACAGGTATCCTAAAGAATTCTCAATTATTAAATTAAATTCAATATAATATAATTTAATTTAATTAATCGAAACCAAAATCTCTTAATGTCAAATTATAATATTCTACACGGTTCAAATGTAATATAATATTAAGAACTATATTATCCGAATTTAATTATAGTCGGTGTATTATATGTTTCGATTTACCTTTTTTTTACAATTTGTATAACTGATTCTTATATGTCCCATTTATTACTTTTATTGAAGAAATTTGATGCTTGTGACAAACTTACAATCAGAAGAACCGTTCTTTTCATGTATTTGTAAGATATAAGATATCGAAAAATGTTGTCAATCTATGAGAACCTTGTAGGATACCTGTATTATGATGTTCGAAGTGTCGAGATTTTTATTCTATCAGTCAGACCTTAGTTTTAGTCCCTCAAAAGAGGAATCTCCTCGGCTTTCTTTCGCCCTGCTTTTGTTTCTTTCTTCGCTCTCTTCTCTTCTCTTCTTTCGCCAGCTTCTTTGCTACGTTTTGTCGAGTTTTTTTCTGCCTTTTCTTCCTCCTTTTGTTGTACCTTTTCTGCTTTTTTTCGCTTCTTCTCTCGTACTTTTTCTTTCTTCGACTTCTACACCTCTTGGACCACCGACATCTTCAGCACTGTCACTGGTCGCTTAGATACGACGCGATTGCACGACGATGCCAATGATGTAGCAGCAGATATGCTTCTTGAGCTTGGCATATCCATCTGCGTCACAATCTTGTGAGTACATCTGCAAACGTGTCAATTGCGTCACGAATCTATCTTTTGACGAATCTCTCGGCTAATGGCTGAAATTGACAATTGCCAAGGTATCTAATTCTAGTGAAGGCTTTACTAGCTGGACTATTCCTCTGGAACTCTCTGATTGGCAATCGGCGCTAGCGATTCTTCTGCAAGCTCTCCTCCTCTTCAGGGATTTGTTGAATAGGATCTTGGTACGACTACAAATTTTTATAAATTGTTTATTTCGCCGATTTACATACATGAAAAAGAAACAGTTTTGCTGAAGTATAGTCTAAATATTTTGCGTAGTATATCTTATATACATCCGAAAATAATTTTATTTCAAAATCAGAACGCCCAATTAGAATGTCAACATTTTTTGCAACATTGCACAACCTGTTTAATTTGTGTAAAATTATTTTATTAGTTTAATCAACTTGTTTTTAGATCTGTATCTAGCTAAATTTTTTAATAGTTCATCAAAATTCTTCTTTCTATGTACTTTAGAAAATTCATTTTAAATAATACATTTTCGAAATCAGACTGTCATAATGTTACTTTAAATAAAAAATATGAAATGTATTTTATGTTGAATATAAGCTACTGACCTGCATTCGCATTTTCATCGATTGCGTCTGGGAACGTCTGAGAATGCCTATGTAGCCGTATCCTCGCTACCCTTGTCAGTTTGTTAAGAGTGGTTATGCACGGCCGAGGAAGTTGCCAAGGAACGGAATTTAAGACACTCCTATGCAAATAAATTGAAATTCGAAACACTGTAGTATATTTAATACCTCCATAGTAGTTTGCATATTATTAGAAATTTACGAAGATCATTACATACCAGAAACGGGTATGTGAAGTTAGCACCCCAACTATAGTACTCAGGAGTTCTGATTAGAGTTCCCGTTTCTTTTTGACGAGACAAAGAGTACTATATAATTTATAACAAGAGTTCCGCTTAATAAGTATTTTTAAACAATTTTTAAAAAATGGGGTGCTAACTTCTCATCGAAAATCGAGATCCAATAGTTCTGAGCGGCCCAATAGCTTCAATTCGTGAATACCTAGAGTTCCTGATACATAAAAGAAATTTTTGAAAAATCCCCAAAAAATTAAAAATTTTTGAAAAATCAATTTTTAGATACAATAGTTCTGAATAGAGTTCCTACTTCCTTTCAACGATACGAAGAGTTCTCTGTACTTTTTAACTCAATTCCCTTACTAACAATTTTTAAACAATTTTTTAAAAATGGGGTGCTAACTTTTTATCGAAATTCGAGCTCGAATAGTTCTGAGCAACTTAATAGCTTTATTTTGTGAATACCTAGAGTTCCTAATAAAAAAAAAACAATTTTGACATACAACAAAATTTATAAAAAAAAAATTAAAAAATTTTGAAAAACTTTTTTTATACAATAGTTCTGTCACATGTTAATTGTCATTCTGTCTATTTCGAAGAGTTCTAAACGATTAAAATCAACACAGACCCAAAATAAAAGAGATATGTACTTCAAACAAAATTTGAAAAATTGGTTGCAAAAGCACATATCTCCTTATGTAGCCATCCAATCGCATTTTCACCTAATACTTTTCGTCAGGACTCGTCGAGAACTGCCCAGAACGCCGAACAGAACTACTGAGTACTCTCAAAAAATTTTCGATGTCGGACTTAGAAAATTTTCAATGATAGAGTTCAAATGTTCCAATATCTCGAAAACCGTTGGCCCAATCGCTTTTTCACCTCATACTTTTCGTCAGAGCTCGTCGAGAACTGCCCAGTACGCCGATCAGTTTTTTATATTTCATTCATATATTACAAAGAAAATTAATTTTTCGAGATCATGAAGATTATCTCTATTTTTTAAATGAAATTATATGATTTTTTCCGATTTTTCGAGATGGATTTTATATTCCATTCATTTCATATTCCTTTCTTCATAATTAAATTTTCCAAGCAACCTTATAGAAAACTGATACATTCATACGAAAAGTCAAGATCACAAAGTAACAATCATGTAATTTTATCTCTAGAGCGGAAACGTGAAAAATAAAATTTTTTGTATGTATGTGTGTATATGTACATAAAAATCACTTTTCACGATTCTCTTCTAAAGAAAAAGTTATATGATCGCTACCCAGATCTGTCGACCTAAATATATTTATTATTAAATATATTTATCTAAATAATAAGGATTAATTGGGAAGAAACAGTATGAAATGAATGGAATATATAATTGATCTCGAAAACCCACATTTCAAATATTAAATATAACTTACTTGCAATAATTCGCTGTTTAAGTTTGCCGAGCTCTGTCCAGGCATCCATTTCTTCATTAATTCGCATGAGACGATACGCATGAGCAATGGCCAAATGGCGATTTGACGGGCTGATAGTTTATCGTTATTCATACTCGAACGCACGATTTAGAGCGGTATTATCCTGCTCTGCATCTACAAAGAAATTCGTGTATGCAATTAATGTATTATACAAGTGAAATAATAAAGAAGCCATTGAATAATTCATTGAAAAGAAATAATATAATACGAATTTATAATACGAACTATCTATAAATTCCTCATTGTTTTTCAGAATCTACTTTATTTTTGCCTTTATATCTGATTGTAAAACAGTCCATAGCTAGAATTTTTGCTTTTTACCACGTCCATTAACAATTACAAAAGTTAGTTTATAATTTTATTATCTCTTTTTCCAGTGAATTAGAAGTGAATAGAACAACTACATTAGAAGCTGCTGACCGAGGGCCACGCCCATGCCGCGCATCGGAGAATATATCGTACGCTAAATGCGAGCGTATGATCAAAGGACATAACTGAAAGTTATCGATGGTAATTGTGGTATCAGAGAAAATATAATACACCACCGTGTGTCAAAATAAAAGGAAAATATGTTATAATAAAATAAACCAAAATTGAAGAAGAATTATTTTTATATGTATAAAATTTTATATGTATAAAAAAGCCGAAAATACACAAAATTTTGATAAAGGAATAGATATAATTATAATAGAACAAAATATTAAAATGAATAATCATTACAATATCATATTATATACATATTAAAAATACATATTATAAATGCGTGAAACGATTTATCAAGAATAAAATTTAATCAAGAATAAAATTGTTGATATTTTCCGATCATTATGACCAAAAAATAAAGAAAAGGACTTACTTGTCATGCCCGTGACCATAGAAAGGATTAATCCTGCGAGCGTATAGGGATGCGCCACCCTCGGCGGTTCAGCTCATACTCTCTTGCCTCCGTCCGACTCCGGCGCGCGTCATTGGGAAAGCAATCCCCGCCGCGAGACAACCCTTCCGGAAATAATACCAAACAATCACATCACGCCAAAGCACAGCAACGTCGAATCGATCGCCGTGACATCACAGCGTCCACGCAAGCGTCGCGACTACTCGAATAAATGTCGTTCGTCTCGTCACGGATCGTCTGGATGAATGAACCTTGCGTTCAGAGAAGCATCTAGAGAATCTCTAATTATGCTCACATTTTTGACAATAAAATATAAATGTTCGAAGAAAGACGATCATACAATGTATTGTATGTACAGAAACGGAATTATATACTGGTATTTGTTGACTGAGCTAGTAAATTAGATAAGAATCTTAAACAGCCTTTTACATATATATTTTCTTTGTTTTATAAAGAGAATACAAAGAAAGTTTTCAGATAACCTCGTATTTTTCTAGGTAAATGTTGTGAATTGTTTCTTATAAAAAGTATTAATCGTTATTAAAAATATAAAATCACCTTACATTATACAAATTTTTTTCACAGTTTCTGCGTCCGTGACGAGAATATAAAACTAGTTTGAATAATATCGTTAATATCAACGCATGTATGCAATGTTTATTTTTTTACAAAATAGTATAAATAAATTATTCTTTGAATTATACGTTTTTAATGTAAGCTATTTGAATTTAACTACGAAAAATCATATTGAAAAATAAATCTTATTGAAGATACTGTAATTCAAGTTGTATGTCACAGTACCGGGTATATAAACTTTGAAATTTGCTGCTTAATGATGGGTGGCACCCAGTTGGACACGGCTCAATTGAACACGAGCCACTCACAGCGCTTGAGACTACAAAGCTCCTAAGCACCGATCGCTGTGATTGGTGGTGTCCAATCGAGCCATGATCAATCGGGATCACCTCCTTAGTGATGATGTATAATCAGGGTTCACTTCTGATTGGTTATCTGGAGCTATTATGCACGTAAGCATACCTTTGTCTTTATATCCTGGTACCGTATTGATCAATTTTCGGGAGCTGTCATGCGCATGAACATACTCCTATCTTTTATATCATGGTACCGTATTGATCAATCAGTTCAAACATTTTGAACTAAAGCAGAGAAGCCTGAGAGCAGTCATGCCCGAGATTTAACGAAATTTCAGTTTTGGTTTCGGATTCGATCAGTTTCGGTAAAAAATCAGGGTTTCGGTTTGATTTCAATTTCGTTAGAAATTAAGAGAAAATTTCGGTGGGTAAACTGAAACTGTAGTACAAATTGCATCACACTGATGAGCGTTTAAAAAACAACTGTTCGATTTTAATTAATAACTTGTTGATTAAGCTTAAGACAATTTGAGTACAAACTTTAATGTGATTCTAATAATAACTGTGATTTGATTTCTTTAAAAGTTGAGGATGCAATATTATTATAGTTAGAAATTTTTATAAAATCTTTTTTTTCAAGAGTACATAAATTTGTCATGATTTTTGAAAATCATACGGTCTCTGTAAAATTAATTCAAAAATGTCGAGTTCGACTTCAGCCGGAAAAAATGTGACTTCGTTGGCTTCTCTCTTTCTCTCTTCTTTTTAGTAAAGGCCATTCTACATTGGTCGTATCGTAGACGTCGCAAGTCACAAGCTTGTTGCTTCAGCCAATCCAATGCTTCAATTTTTAAGTCGTATGATGCTTACGACGATTCCGACGCTACGATACGACCAATGTAGAATGGCCTTAAGACTTATCTAAATTTCGGTTTTGTTTTTGGCCGGAGGTTAAAATGTGGTTTCGGTCAGACTCTAGAAATTTGCGACGGGCTTGTAGCAATAGACACCAATCAATGGGTGCTTTCCAGTTGCAATATCTCTAGATCACTTTCGTGTACACAAGTTGCGTCCCAATTGCCGTCCAATTATCATCGACACAACACTATACATTTGTACTCATTGTTAAACGAGGGCTGTGTAAGCTTGTGTTTTCTAATGATAATTACATGTTACTAACCACGACGGCTATAAATAAGATTGGAGGATGTTGAGTGACCGACATTTTTACTTTTTTTTTTAATACAGGCGGGGAAAGCTACATTTAACTCTATTCGAAACTGTTCACATTCCAATTGAATTGTACACAATATTACACTTTGTGCATTTCTGTACGTTTGTGTTAAGATGTATTAAGAAATTAGAAAGACACTCAATGGAATTGGCAATAGCTAGCGGAGATCTGTATCTAATTAAATTTTTTAATAGTTCAGCAAAATTCTTCTTTCTATGTACTCTAAAAAACTCATTTTAAGGGTACATTCTGATGTAAAATTTTCAAAAAAATCTATTTATTTTATTGCATATTTTTATTGTACAATATTTTAAGAATACGCTGTAAAATTTTCAAAAAGAAATTGGAAGAATTAACGATTCTACAGCCAAAAGTCAAGTGACGCTCGAAGCGCTGGTAGCGTAGAGTCCCTATGAGAGAGTCAAGACATGAGGGGCGACGCCCTCGTGATTGGTCGCCGCCATTTCTAGGCGCTTTCGATGTGTTAATGAATCTGTGAATTAGTGTGAGCAACTGTTTCATGGTGTAATAGTACAAACAGGCGCGAACGCGTCTATTTGTGTCACGTGTTATTTGTGCTGTTTCCGGCCGGCCCCCAGCAATGGCGTCCTTCCGGTCTTACGTCTTGACTCTCTTATAGGGACTCTATGGTAGCAGAGCTGAATAAGGGAATTAGGCAAACAGTTGTTGTGAACAGCTGCTTGGAAATTCAAAGGGAATCCTTCTTATTATGCCCTTGCTTGGTTTTCCGATCCAAGAAAAGGGACAGTACCGTACGTTGAATTTGGATCTTATCAAGGGAATCCTATATTGTTATGTAGAAAGATTTAAAGATGCGAAAAAAATCTATGAAAAAAACTTTAAACGTGTTTTTCTCGAAACGTTGTTTTTTCGGGCGGTTAATACGATTTCGGAAATTCACTTCAATTACTTCAGAATGACATCGGAATTATTTGAAAAACTGCTGGCATTAGTTGGACTACATATATATATATATATAGATATACATATGTAAAACAAGAACATGTATTGAAAAATAAGAATTATTATTAATTTTCTTCTTCGTAGTTGTCAAATTCTCAACCATCAACAATAGCCGCGGATTGCAATCGACATTACATTCCGTTGATTCCATATTGTTTTTATATTGTTCTGACCATGATTCCGGTAGTTCCGATGCAGTAGAAAAATTGCTTACGGAACGGAATATACTAGTGGACATATTTCTAGTAAGAAATCCGTTCCGTCGTTCCGATTCCGTGTACATGGGACGCACTGAATTATGGGTGCGTTCGGCGAGCTCACTACCAGCACTACCGCATTACTCTATCCTTGTCATTTATTAGACGAAAAACAAAGACAGAACGATTCGATAGCGCTGGTAGTGAGCTCTCCGAATATACCCTATATAACACTGGAATGGGCATCGAGGAAAATTCGTGGCCGCTATTGATCAGCCGCCATTTTGATTTGAGGTAGTATTAAGTGAATCAGAAGTGTTCGCGCGCGCGTTGCGATCGATGTATCGATCGATGTACTATTGATTTATAGAAATCTATATGAATGATATATAAACAAAAATAATGTCACTTTAATTATTTTTACCTATGAAATGAAAGGCCCTTTTTACTTCTCTGCCCACATCCAGGCACACAGCACTTCATGTTGATGCTTTGTAGACAGTCACGCGATTTTATAATCCTTCAAATATAACCTCACACACGATAATCTTGCTGACATATGCGTCTTACTTCTTCTTCGCGTGAGAATATGCAGGATACGAAAGTCTAAAAGAGTAACATAAACTCACTTGCGCGTTTAAAGCCGGTCACACTTTCCAAAAATGATGACGCAATAACACGTCCGATCACGCCGGTAGACGATCACCAACGATCACCGTCCCATATGCCATATGCGCCTTACTAAAATACACTAAACATAAGTGCGCATGAGCACCTGAAAGCTCCTGATTCGCCCAATATCAGCTCAAATCAAAATGGCGGCTGATCAATAGCGGCCATGATTTTTTATGTATCACAGCGGAGATGCCCATTCCAGTGTTATATAGTTTAGTGATGGGACGGCACCCTAAGGTTGAAGTCCCATGAGGTGTATTTACCGCGTAATCGCGTAACCAATCAATAATCAGTAAAACGCGAAACCACAACAGCGAATCGCTTCTGATTGATTACGCGGTTACGCGATACGCGGTAAATACACCTCATGGGACTTCAGTCTTACCCAGATAGCAAAATACCTCCACGGTATTAGTACGGTGAGCGTACGGCGTACTATGCGTGCCGATTACCGTACCTGTCAGGGTGTCAGGTACGTGCGTACCTAAAGGGTACAGTATCGGTACACCGTACTTTTGGTACGCCGTACCGATAATGTATGCCTTAGGTACGCATCCCAGCTAACACAAAGTTACTTGTAACGTACCCGTTAATTGTAATTTCCCACTCAACAATATAACTGTAATATAACACACGTGTTATATTACAATTAATTAATTTTATAGTTTTATTGCTAAAATGAGTATTATTATTGATTCATTATCTTATTCCAGAGTACACATCATAAAATTATAATGAAAAAAAAAAAAAAAAAGATTTTCCTTGAATTCGGGAACTTAATTTCATAATACTTCGAAGCGATCCACCCCATCCGATTGCATACCGCCACTTACTCTGCTTGACTTCTGAGATCGTTTGGAAACCGAAAAAAAAAGATTTTCCTTGAATTCGGGAACTTAATTTCATAATACTTCGAAGCGGTCCACCCCATCCGATTGCATACCGCCACTTACTCTGCTTGACTTCTGAGATCGTTTGGAAACCGCTGCACTTTGATGATCCACGAAAGTTCACTGAACATCCAGTCAGTTACTGTTAAATATATAATTTTAATGTTATAATGACTATTTTCAGGTTAGGCAATCATACGCTGTACTTTCGCAGTACCAGTTATCATGTATATCGTCTTCGACTAGAGGCCTCCACAGTCTCTCTCCTGTCGATAATGGTACGCCGTATTGATACGGTATGAGTTATGTATCATGATATACCTAAACAGTATGCAGTACAGGTACAGTGTTGATACGCTGTATTATAATATCATGTACACTTTTTGTACTGCTACCGTACAGTTACACCGTACACCGCCACCTCGTGGCAGTACAGTAACAGTACGGTAGCGGTATCTTGTGCGGGTTGGCGCGGATATCGGATGCTTGGTTATCTGGGCAGAAATAGGGGCTCCGCACAATAAAAGGAATAGGATGTGGATTGGTATCTGTACGCACCACTAAGTCGGTAATTACCATGTGCAGTCGATAATTTTCTCAAAGGGTAAAAAACTAGTTCAACTACTCTGATTTATACATATTATATATATATATATTATA